>NW_026111906.1:95000-122500 GCF_024679095.1 Eriocheir sinensis
GGGTTCCACACCAACATCGGGGAGGTAACCCACAGTGTGTTAAGACAGCGTGTGGATGTGGTGTTCGTGTGCGAGACCTTCCTAGACAATAGTGTGCCGGCCAATTACGCTCGGGTGAATGGGTATTCCCCCTGGGTGAGGAAGGACCGCTCCACCCAAGGCGGGGCGTGGCCCTCTGCTACAAGGATACACTGAACGTGCAGGTAGTAGAGCCACTTCAACCCATGCCCAGAGAACTAGAAATATCAGCGTTAAAAATAAGAGGCAAAAACTCAAACAGTTTTCTGTGTATTGGCTGTTATCGCCCCCATTCCCAGGGGGTTGTGCTTCTCAATTACTTGCAAGAAAACATAGACACGATGATGACAGCCAATCGGTGTGAGGCGAGCCTTCAACGCCTTGCTGGTTACGCACGATCTCCACAACTACGTCACTTTTCCCACCCACGTCTCCGGGTCGTCCCTTGACCCAGTGGTGACAGATCTCCCAACTCATGATATTCAGTGTTTTTCCTTAGACTTTGTGGGCACTTCAGATCATGTGGCAGTGCTGACACAAATTAAGTTTAAGAAGCCACGTGAGGAGTGCCACACACGAACACTGTGGAAGTGGGATTCCGCCAACTGGGGGTAACTGCGAGATGACCTGAGAGGGACGGACTGGGGGGGAGTGCTGAGGGGTGACGTAGAGGAGCAGACCGCCCGACTCAGCGAGTGTCTCCTCAAGCTGCAGGCGCGCTGGGTGCCGTACTCCACGCACACGGCCAAGGCTTCTGACCAGCCTTGGTTCGGCCCTCAGTGTCGCACCGCTTCGGATGCCAAACACCGTGCCTGGGTAGCCTATAAAGGCGCCCGACAGCAAGAAATAGGCAACGGCACCGGGAGGAAGCCGAGCGCATGAGGAGGACACAGGACTGGGCCATCCAACAGTGGAAGGCAAGTCTTAGGGAGAAGTTCAGGGGTGGCCAGGTTGGAGCAAAGAGGTGGTGGAGTATTGTTAAGGAGCAACAGGGCGAGGAACGCCAGGGCCCTCACATGGGGGGGGGCAGGGGTGGGCAAATGCCCTGGGGCGGCACTTTTTAGGGGCGGCAAAAATAGCCTGGACTTGCCGCCCCACAAGATTGAAATAATAATAATTAGCGGGTAAAGGATAAACGCTTTGATTTTTTTTTTTACCGCAAATGATGATTTTTACAATTAAACCATTAAAACCAACAAAAAATAAAATATTTCCCCGATTTTTTTTCTTTTGCAATAAAATTATTCATCCTGACAATGAAAATTATGCACTTAAAAATGTTTGCCTCTAAATATCTCCGTTTTCTTTTACATTTTGTTTATCCACGCTCAGCTGACTGCTTGCGACGACTCGAGACAGCCTGTTCACTGCCACAGTGCCACGCACGGTACCGTATATCTATTGTTATCAGATATTTTGTGACGAATCACTCATAATGTCGATAGATGAAGTCACATAGGTCATGGGTAAAGAGCTTCAGAAGTGTGACAAACAAATATAAAGCATTTATCATTTATGGTGATGTTACGGAAGGGCCGCCATTGGTACAATGGCGAATTTATATTAGTTTAGAATGATGTAGTATACACAGTTTGATTTTAGGGTATCTAGTACTTTAGGCAGCGATGAGTTTGTTCACATGCATATCTGTGTGTTTGTGTGTGATGGCGTCGTGTGAAGCTGTGTCTCATTGGCTGGTTGTGAACAGCGTTATGCGAGTGTGGTGGAATTTGCGTGGTAGAGGGGGAGTGTGTCTCGCGTTTTTTACTCCGTTTGAGAGGTTCAACAATTGAGTGTTTCAGAATACACGTGTTGAGTTTTTGTCTCTAATTTGCTCTCGACTTTACAGAAGTCGCGTTTTATTATTATTTTTTTTTTTTACTTTACAGAAGTCGCGAAGTTTTCTTGTGTATTATTAATGTAGGCTACATTATTTTTTCTACTAATCAGACTGCATATAAAAAATTTCTTTGAATTATAATGTACATTATATACCAACATCACCACCACCACCAACACCAACACCACCACCACCGCCAGCAACATCACCACCTTTAATATCCCTGTGAGGTACCTGTATAATATATATTGAATGAAATTGTTAATACCGTTAATTTCCAATGATCGTCTCTTGTTTTATTAAGAAAGACAATCCACTATTGCTATAAATATTACTTACTACAAACTAAGTTTGGTTATTCGTTTTTTTCAGATTTCCAGTCTTTAGTACCAGCTATCATAGCCTAGGTATCCTAAGCTATGCCACCAAAGCGTGTTCGGTTAAGTGGGAGCGAGTACAAAAAGAGAAGAATTAAGAGAAAGATAGAAGAGGAGAAACTTGTTGGTTCATTAGATACCTTCATTGTGAAGACTAAGAGGAGTGAGGACCAGTTGAGCGATTGTGAAGATCCTGAGGAAGAGTTCGAAGAGGAGTCTAAGGATAGGGACTTATTGGACGATTCTAAGACTGGGTCTAATAGGGAAGAGAAAGAAACTAGTGATCATGAGACTGAGGAGGATGTAGAAGAAACCAAATGTGAAGGAAGTGCAAAGAATGAAGTTGAGTATATTCAGAGGAGCGACTTTGGTTTGGTTCCGTTTGACCATTTGACGTCGGACATTCGTGACACTCTTGTAACTATTGGAGCTGAAAAATTCCAAAATTCAAAAGGGCCTTTTGTTTCTGGGAGGAAGGGTAGAAAAATGACCGAGGCATGGTTCTATAGGAAACTTGCAGATGGCAAAGGTGAGGCCATTAAAAGAACCTGGCTGCTCTACTCGCCATACAAAATGGCAGCATATTGTTTTTGCTGCATTCTATTTTCACACACTCCACAAAATTCAAAGTCCAAATTTGAATTACCAGAAGGATATAATGGTGGCGGGAAGTGCAAGGATAGTTCCCAAATAGCTATACATGAGGGTACAACCTGGCACAGAAAGGCCTTCCTTGCATGGAAAGAAACCGAGGAACGCCTCAGGAAGGAGAAAGGTATTGATGAGGAATTGGCTCGGCAATTGAGTACTGAGAGAGACAAAGGAAAACATATACTGACACGAATTCTTTCTTGCGTCAGGTTCTTGGCGTCCAGAAATTTGGCATTCCAAGGAAGCAATGATTCAGTTGGTGGTAGTAAAGTTGATACAGACCATGGAGATAGGAAAAGAGAAGGCAACTTTATGGCATTAGTACGATTTGTTGCAGAGTTCGATCCAGTTCTCAAAGACCACTTGGAAAAAAGCAAAGAGGGCGCTAAAGGAAGGGCTACATATATATCTCCTTTGATACAAAATGAGTTCATAGCCATGCTAGGTAATTCTGTACGAGAAAAACTTGTGGGAGATGTCAAGGAAAGTAAGTACTATGGTGTTATGTGTGACTCGACTCCAGATGTTTCACACCAGGATCAACATTCCATAGTTGTTCGCTATGTAACAGTGAAAGAAGGCAAATTTTCAGTGAAAGAGACGTTTTTAGGATACATGAAACTCGAGGGTAAAGATGCTGAATCAATAGAGGAAGGAATTCGTACAGGATTACATTCTTTTGGTCTGGACTTTAATAATTGCAGGGCTGTTTGCTTTGACAATGCCAGTGTCATGATTGGGAGACACACAGGCGTTCAACGTCGACTATGTGAGAAAAACAAAAAAATAGTGTTTATTAACTGCAATAATCATAGTCTAAACTTAGCAGGTGTAGACGCAGTTAAATCTGATGTAGGTTCAATGACCTTTTTCAACATTCTCAACCAGGTTTTCAATTTCTTCAGTCGAAGCACTGCAAGATGGGACACACTAAAAAAAGTTACTGCTGTAACTCTCAAAAGTAGCACTGACACTAGATGGAGTTCTAGGGCCGAGGCCACCCATGCCCTTCAGAATGAACTGGATGGAGTACTAGAGGTCCTAAGCATATCCTCATCAAATAAATTCACAGCAGAGTCACGGGCAGACAGTGAGGCACTTTTGACAGGAATTCTTAATTTTCAGTTTCTAGCATTTCTGCCATTTTGGACCCCAGTTTTAAGAAAAGTTGATATTGTTCAAAAACGCCTCCAGTGCCCTGAGATGACTGTCAAGGATGCATATGAAGATCTTCAAGCACTAGCCACATGGTTACAAGAGAACCGGGATACCAGTGCCCAGGAAGCAGTCACCAAAAGTTTAGAACTGTGCAACAAGTGGAAGTAGAAGTAGAAATAAAACAGAGTGAGGCGAAAAAAGTGTATGCCTGGGGAATTGGCCAGAGATGAACCACTCACCCCTCAGACTGACATGAAACGAAAACTTCTTGTTGCTGTGGACAGACTTGTTGAAGAAGTGCAGTCACGTAGTGCACGACTTCAGGAGATAGATGGTCGTTTTGGAGTTCTCCTGCGCCCTAAAGAATTATTTAGCAAAAACGAAGAAGAGGTTGATGCAGTGTGCAAAGGCATGGAGCAAAAATATGATGAAGACCTGAAAGCATCAGAACTATTGCAAGAGATACAAGATGTAAAGTTCTTGGTAAGGAACAGAAACATAGAAACAGCCCCAGAACTCCTTAGTTTTATTATGAAATATGGTGAAGGATTCGCTAACCTCCGAGTGGCACTTAGGTTGTTGTTGACTGTAGGGGTATCAGTTGCTTCATGTGAAAGATCCTTCAGCAAATTGAAGCTCATTAAGACATACCTGAGGAATACTATGAGCCAGGAGAGACTTTCAAATTTGGCACTCCTCAGCATTGAGTCTGAAACACTGATGGCAATGAATTTTGAAAATGTAATTCATGAATTTGCCATAAGCAAAGCAAGAAAATTACTTTGCTAAATGTTAAAAAACTGTAGCCTAACATGATTTATGTATACTATATAGATATATATATATATATATATATATATATATATATATATATATATATATATATATATATATATATATATATATATATATATATATATATATATATATATATATATATATATATATATATATATATATATATATATATATATATATATATATATATATATATATATATATATATATATATATATATATATATATATATATATATATATATATATATATATATATATATATATATATATATATATATATATATATATATATATATATATATATATATATATATATATATATATATATATATATATATATATATATATATATATTCCATTTTCTACCAAATAATGAAAATTATATATGTATTTATTTTCTTCTATTCTGATATGTAAACAAATCTTGTGAAGATGATAAAATTTATTATGTTACGGTTGAATGTTTCTGTTCTGCTGATGGAATTTTGTTTTGAAATAAATATATTTTCTTTTACTTCATAGTCTTCATTGATGTTAAAGTGTATTTATGAAGCAAAAATTAAGAGCTGTTTACTTTGTAATTTTGTAAGTCACTGAATATAAAATACTTTTCCACCAGTGTAATTAATATGTTATTATATATTTCGATATCCTGTAACTAAGCCTTACAGTATAGTTACGTTTCCATATACAGGGCCATGGGCAGCAAAGTGCTTTAAAAAGGGGGTGGATTTGGAACTGGTGGGTTGGGGCTGGGTGTTTGGGTGGGAGGGGGGGGCGGCACTAGGAACTTAGCCCTGGGGCGGCAGTTAGGTATGTGAGGGCCCTGAGGAACGCTTCATCACTATTCCTCCCCTCCTACACAATGATGGCAGTATCGCCCACTCCACCCTCGACAAGGCCAACCTCCTGGCTCAGCATTTCTCAAGAAAAATGAGAGTCCAAGAGCCAATGAGAACCCCCCCCCCCCCCCTCCCTGTGCTTCCAAATATAGTGAAAGAGACACTAGTGACAGTGAAAACGAGTGAGGCGGAGGTTAGGTCACTTCTAGCGGCAGTGGACGATAAAAAGGCAGTGGGGCCGGATAACATTAGCCCACGCCTGCTTCGCCAGTGTGCTGCAGAGCTGGCCTACCTACTCGCCACCTTGTTTAATTGTCTGAGTTCAAGCCACTGGCCTATTGCGTGGAAAGAGAGCAGAATAGTGCCAGTGCATAAGAAAAACTCAAAGGCCGAAGTGAAAAACTACAGACCAGTGTCGCTGTTGCCGGTGCTGAGTAATGTTCTTGAAACAATAGTGACAAAGCGAATCACCCAGCACTTGGACAAGCACCACATACTCAGCACGAGGCAGTACGGGTTCAGACAAGGCCGGTATGCAGCTGACCTACACTTATGGCTTTCTTCCAAGAGGAGTGCGGGTCTCAATTTTTATTTTTTTTGCAACAATGGAGGCAGCTCAAGGGCACGCAAAAAAAAAAAAAAATAATCAAAAAAGCCCGCTACTCGCTGCTCCTAAAAAAGAAACAAAAGAGGTGGCCGAAAGCAAGATCAAATACGGGAGGAGAGGTGTCCTGATACCCTCCTCTTGAAAGAGTTCAAGTCGTAGGCAGGAGGAAATACAGATGAAGGAAGATTGTTCCAGAGTTTACCAGCGTGAGGGATGAAAGAGTGAAGATGCTGGTTAACTCTTTCATAAGGGGTTTGGACAGTATAGGGATGAGCATGAGTAGAAAGTCGAGTGCAGCGGGCCGCGGGAGGGGGAGGAGGCATGCAGTTACCAAGTTCAGAAGAGCAGTCAGCGTGGAAATATCGATAGAAGATAGAAAGGGAGGCAACATTGCGGCGGAATTTAAGATGTAGAAGACTATCAGTATGAGGAGGAGAGCTGATGAGACGAAGAGCCTTAGCCTCCACTCTGTCCAGAAGAGCTGTATGAGTGGAGCCCCCCCACACATGAGATGCATACTCCATACGAGGGCGGACAAGGCCCCTGTATATGGACAGCAACTGTGCAGGGGAGAAGAACTGGCGGAGACGGTACCGAACGCCCAGCCTCGAGGAAGCTGATTTAGTAAGAGATGAGATATGAAGTTTCCAGTTGAGGTTTTGAGTTAAGGATAGACCGAGGATGTTTAGTGTTGAGGAAGGTGATAGCTGGGTGCTGTCAAAGAATAGGGGAAAGTTGTTTGGAAGATTGTGTCGAGTGGATAGGTGGAGAAACTGTGTTTTTGAGGCGCTGAAGGACACCAGGTTCCTCTTGCCCCAATCGGAAATAATAGTAAGGTCTGAGGCTAAGCGTTCTGCAGCCTCCAGCCTTGAGTCGTTAAGTTCCTGTAGGGTGGGTCTTCTATTAAAAGAAGTTGAGTAATGCAGAGTGGAATCATCGGCGTAGGAATGAATAGAACAGTTCGTTTTGGAAAGAAGATCATCAATGAACAACAGAAAAAGAGTGGGAGATAGGACAGAACCCTGTGGGACACCACTGTTAATAGATTTAGGGGAACAGTGACCGTCTACCACGGCAGAAATAGAACGGTCAGAAAGGAAACTGGAGATAAAGGTACAGAGAGAAGGATAGAAACCGTAGGAGGGTAGTTTAGAAAGCAAAGATTTGTGCCAGACCCTATCAAAAGCTTTTGATATGTCCAGCGCAATAGCAAAGGTTTCACCGAAACGGCTAAGAGAGGATGACCAAGAGTCAGTTAAGAAGGCTAGGAGATCATCAGTAGAACGCCCCTTGCGGAACTCATACTGGCGATCAGATAGAAGATCAGAAGTGGAAAGGTGCTTTTGAATCTTCCGGTTAAGGATTGATTCAAAAGCTTTAGATAGACAAGAAAGTAAAGTTATAGGACGGTAGTTTGAGGGATTGGAGCGGTCACCCTTCTTAGGCACAGGCTGTATGAAGGCATACTTCCAGCAAGAAGGAAAGGTAGATGTTGACAGGCAGAGGCGAAAGAGTTTGACCAGGCAGGGTGACGGATGAAGAAAGAACCTCCGCTATATTGGCGCTGGACATCGAGGGCGCGTTTGATTGTGTGTGGCACGCGGCCCTAGTATCAAAGCTCCGCGTCGCTAGGATAAGCGGGCCCCTCCTGCAGCTCCTTGGAAACTACCTAAATTCACAGACACCTCAGAGTTGTGATAAATGGGCAGTCATCGGACAGGCAGCCCATCGCAGCAGGTGTCCCCCAAGGAAGCTGCCTTGGCCCTCTGCTTTGGAATGTGTACATAAATGACCCACTCCATCTCATCCCTACTGCTACGGCGTATGCGGGTGACATCACACTGTTCCAAAGCTACGGGCCGGGGGAGGAGGCGACCACAGCGGAGCAGATGAAGACATCATTAAGCCCCATAGCAGCCTGGGGACCGAAGTGGCAAGTTAAGTTTGCCACTGATAAGACGCAGCTCCTCTATATCGCGAGAAAAAACTCGGTCCTGCCTCTGACGTTTGACGGGAAGCCCTTGGACCAACAAGAGGAAATGGAGGTCCTGGGGGTCACATACGAAAGCAAGATGACCTTCAGGACACACAAATCCGCTCCTCCCATGAGTACACGTGCCTCGCGTGGGGCGGGGCGGCACACATGCACCTCGCCCACCTGAAAAGGGTGCAGGATCGAGCGGAGCGACTGATAAGGGGAAGCAGCACAGCCTGGGAGCAACAACTGCAGCCGTTGCAACACAGGAGGGATGTGGCAGGCCTGACGGTTGTGTTCAAAGTGCAGTAACTGAGGCAGCCTCACCTCCAGGAGCTGTACCAGCTACGCCGCAGGACCCTGGTCACCACTAGGGCAGTAGCGTCTGCCCCCGAACAGCTGCTTCAGCCCCACATCAGGACATGGCACCACCAGCGACAGTTCCTAAACACCTACGTCGGCTTGTGGAACACGCTCCTTGCCTCGCAGCAGAACCTTGAGGGCGTGACTCTGCAAGGCTTCATGGAGTGTGCGCACAAGTGGCTATTGGCAGGTCGACGGGGGTGAAAGGACACAGGGCAGGCCTTAAGATAAGAAGCTGTAATGAAGCTGCCTTTGGCCTATAGTGATATGTGAACTTAATTGATTATGTAGCACTCCCTCATTGTGTAACGGTGTAAATAAAAATAAAATAGGAGAGAGAGAGAGAGAGAGAGAGAGAGAGAGAGAGAGAGAGAGAGAGAGAAGCATTGCAGGTCAAAGACATCGAAGTAAAAATAAAAGAATTACTTGAGATCACAAAGTCGATAGGTTCTCTCTCTCTCTCTCTCTCTCTCTCTCTCTCTCACTGATGCAGCTCGTCCTTAATTTAGTCCATGAGAGGGAAGTGAAAAAAAGGACATGCAAGATAATAACAAAAATATTTAAAATCTGAATATGAAAGCAGACAGTAAATGGAATCGGGGAAGAAGTCAAAAGAGAATATGGGAAAAATGCCGGAGAACAGAGAAGGAAGATGCTGGCAAAAGAAAACAATGGCCAATGAGAAAATCAAACCAGAAAAGAATACAACACCATCGAGAAGGAAGGTTTTTTAGACGAGAAAATAGAAAAAAAAAACATGGGAAAAAAAAAAATCAAAAGAGAAACTGGAAAGAAACTAAATGCTGGAGAACAAAGATGAAAAATACTAAGACGAGAGAACATGAAATCTGAAAACTAAACCAGAGAAGTAAAAAAAAGCATTGAGTTAGAAATTTACAAGTAAATTTAAAAATAAAATCAGTGCAGGGAAAAAGTAAAGAAATAAATACGGTTAAAAAATAAAACCGAGGAAACACGACAGATTACAATGCAACAAATAACAGGACGCAAAAATTGGAACACTGAGCCGGGATTACGGATAAAGAGACCTAGCAAACGACACACACACACACACACACACACACACACACACACACACACACACACACACACACACACACACACACACACACACACACACACACACAATATTCTTAATACTCACAAAATTTTCGCATGTATTGAAGAAGGAAGAGAAGGAGAAGGACAGGAGAAGGAAGAGGAGGAAGAGGAGGAGGAGAGGAGGAGGAGGGGGAAGAAGGGAGGAATGAGAGGAGGATATGCCGGCTGAGTCAAGGATGTGTGGTGATGATTATTAATGAGGAGAGGAAGAGGATCAATAAGGGATGGAGGAATATGGAAGACGAAAGGATAGGAAGATGAAAATAGTGAAGATGAAGAGGGGAAAGGGAAAGAAGATGAAGAATAGCAAGGGAAAAGATGACGATGCAAATGCAAATAAACGAGAACAAAAAAAGAAAAATGAAAAATGGGTTATGGATAAAAGAAGAGGAAGAAGAACGACAACGAGAATAACAGCAGCAACAGTAAAACGGAAAAGGAAAACGTAAACGAGGACGGCGAAGCTAAAAAAACGTCTAGAAAAAGTATAAATGAAGAAAAAGACGAAGAGAAGCGAAACAAAAAATAGCACCGGAAATATAATTACAATAAGGAAGACGACGAAACTAAAGAAGAAGAAGAAGAAGAAGAAGAAGAAGAAGAAGAAGAAGAAGAAGTAAAAAGAAGAAGAAGAAGAAGAAGAAGTACAAATAAGAAGAAGAAGAAGAAGAAGAAGAAGAAGAAGAAGAAGAAGAAGAAGAAGAAGAAGAAGAAGAAGAAGAAGAAGAAGAAGAAGAAGAAGAAGAAGAAGAAGAAGAGGTAAAAGAAGAAGAAGAAAAGAAGAAGAAGAAGAAGAAGAAGAAGAAGAAGAAGAAGAAGAAGAAGTAAAAAGAAGAAGAAGAAAAAGAAGAAGAAGAAGTAAAAAGAAGAAGAAGAAAAAGAAGGAGAAGGAGAAGAAGACGAAGACGAAGACGAAGACGAAGAAGAAGAAGAAGAAGAAGAAGAAGAAGAAGAAGAAGAAGAAGAAGAATGCCCTTTCCCGCCTACCCGAGGGGCTTCCTCAGAGCACCTCCGCGGCTCGGGTCACTAACTCAAAAAGGAATTAAGAAGTTAAAATTAGTGGAGAGCAGAGACGAACGAACATTTTTTGCCTTCCCAAGCACTGGAGGAGACGGCATGCATGTGTGTGTTATCTGTTCTTCATTTCATTATGTACTGTTTTATATGTTCTGCGTTTTAATTTAAGTGTATGCAAAGTGGTTTTATTTTCTGTGTGTGTACTTCTTTGTATCCTTTTATCCCCTCTATGTGTAAACTTATATTTCCTTCACTTTTTATGTATTCCATTTGTATTCTATTCCTTATTTAGACACACACAAATCACGATATATTAGGAGAGACAGAAGATAAAGACGAAATAAATAATTGGAGGAGGGATAAAGTTAATGCAGCTCCAGAATAAGACGTGCCAGCAATTAAAAAGAAAGCCAGTGATTATGTGTTCAGTGCGCGGCATTAATACACGGCGGTGCATCACAAGAAAGACGGCAGGCAGAAAAGTTGGGGAGATAAAAAGTTGTTAACACATCAAATTAGCGTTGAAATTTTCTGTGGCATAACTTCATAAAGGTACAAAATTTATAATCCGCACAAGCCCTCCTCTTGTCCCGGCTCCTTCAAGATTTACCTAAAAACAAGTTATATGCGTACCTGATTATCCTTATTTTCTACTGGGCAAAAGTAAGGCATTCTTCTTCTTCTTCTTCTTCTTCTTCTTCTTCTTCTTCTTCTTATTATTATTATTATTATTATTATTATTATTATTATTATTATTATTATTATTATTATTATTATTATTATTATTATTATTATTATTATTATTATTATTACTATTTTTGAGATCCATGAAAGGCCATCAAGGAATAATCAACAAAAAATGACAGACCCGAACAATCCTCTCGATGAGCAGACGTGGATTTGGAAAGTAAAAGTGACAGTAAAGTAAAGAGAAGAAAATATAGAAAGAAGGGAGGAAAAAAATCATTGCCACATGAGTTAACAGGTGGGTGTTGCTTTCTTAATCTTATCAAGAAAGAACCTCACCTGGTATTACGTGTAGTTCTAATTATTATCAAACACTGATATAAGACAAGCACATCAGTCAAATCTGACTTTCTTCGATAGGAATCGCCTTACGCTCCTATGTGGCAATAATACCTGCCTCTTGTTCACTTCACATCACTGCTATTCAACTGTCATGGAGTACAATAATACCTGCCTCTTGTTCACTTCACAACACTGCTATTCAACTGTCATGGAGTACAATAATACCTGCCTCTTGTTCACTTCACAACACTGCTATTCAACTGTCATGGAGTACAATAATACCTGCCTCTTGTTCACTTCACATCACTGCTATTCAACTGTCATGGAGTACAATAATACCTGCCTCTTGTTCACTTCACAACACTGCTATTCAACCGTCATGGAGTACAATAATACCTGCCTCTTGTTCACTTCACAACACTGCTATTCAACCGTCATGAGGTACAATAATACCTGCCTCTTGTTCACTTCACAACACTGCTATTCAACCGTCATGAGGTACAATAATACCTGCCTCTTGTTCACTTCACATCACTGCTATTCAACCGTCATGGAGTACAATAATACCTGCCTCTTGTTCACTTCACATCACTGCTATTCAACCGTCATGAGGTACAATAATACCTGCCTCTTGTTCACTTCACATCACTGCTATTCAACCGACCCGAGCCCGAGAGGTGTCTTGATAACTCCTCGAACCTCTTTCTTCTCAATTTCTTCAACATTCGGGGACTTCGTTCTAATTTTCATTCTGTGGAACACCATCTCTCCTCCTCTAAACCTCACCTTCTCTTCCTCACCGAAACACAGGTTTCTGAGGCTACTGACAGCAATCTCTACTCTGTTCCCTCCTACTATCTCTATCCTAAATTTCAATCCGAAGCTGGATGTTGCGCGTACGTGCGCAACGACATCACTTGCTCTCGTGCTCACGACCTTGACTCTTCTGAATTTTCCACCATCTGGCTAAGACTTCACTGTCATTCTATTACTAAATACATCTGTGCTTCTTACCTCTCACCTAACTCTACCAACTATGTAAAATTCTTTGACTATTTGAATTCTAAAGTGGAGCACATCTTAACACACTCTCCCTTCGCTGGAATCTCCATCCTAGGAGATTTCAATGTTCACCACCAGCTTTGGCTTTCATCTTTTTTCACTGACCAGCCTGGTAAACAAGCCTACAACTTTGCTATCCTCAACGACCTAAAACAGTTAGTCCAGCACCCAACACGTATTCCCGACCGTCTTGGAGACAGGCCCAACATTCTAGACCGCTTCCTTACCTCAAACCCTTCTGCTTATTCTGTCAGACTGTTCTCTCCGTTGGGCTCCTCCGATCACAATCTTATTTCTGTATCCTGTCCGATCACGCCTGTACACCCTCTGGACCCGTCGAAGAGGCGATGCTTCTGGCATTTTGCTTCAGCTCGGTGGGACGACCTGAGGATGTACTTTTCCGATTTCCCGTGGAATGATTACTGCTTCCAGGATGGAGACTCCTCTGTGTGTGTTCAGCGCATCACAGAGGTCTCTGGAATGGAGGCATACATTCCACGTACTTTTTTCTACTCCTCACGTTAAAAAGCTTTGGTTTAATCACGCTTGTTCTCGTGCTGTCAATGATAGAGAGGCAGCTAACAAAAGGTACCAGAGCCTTCAAACTAATGCTAACTACGAACTTTACATTTCTGCCCGGAATCGTGCCAAATCTATTCTCCGACTAACTAAAAACTGTTTCATTAATAGAAAATGACAAAACCTTGCTTTCTCTAACTCATCCCGTGACTTCTGCCATCTAGCCAAAAACATCTCCTCCAACTTCACTTCTTCATCTTTCCCTCCACTCCTCAGTCCTGACGGCAACACTGCCGTCTCATCTATCTCTAAGGCTGAACTCTTCTCTCAAACTTTTTCTAAAAACTCCACTCTCGACGATTCTGGGCATATTCCTCCTACTCATCCCCCCTTTGACTCTTTTATGCCTGTTATAAAGATTCTTCAAAATGATGTTTTCTATGCTTCCGTGCTGACACCCTGCCTGGTCAAACTCTTTCTCTGCCTGTCAACATCTACCCCTCCGTCCTGCTGGAAGTATGCCTTCATACAGCCTGTGCCTAAGAAGGGTGACCGTTCCAATCCCTCAAACTACGGTCCTATAGCTTTACTTTCTTGTCTATCTAAAGCTTTTTAATCAATCCTTAACCGGAAGATTCAAAAGCACCTTTCCACTTTTGACCTTCTATCTGATCGCCAGTATGGGTTCCGCAAGGGGCGTTCTACTGGTGATCTCCTTGCCTTCCTAACTGACTCTTGCTCATCCTCTCTTAGCCGTTTCGGTGAAACCTTTGCTACTGCGCTGGACATATCAAAAGCTTTTGATAGGTCTGGCACAAATCTTTGCTTTCCAAACAACCCTCCTACGGTTTCTATTCTTTTCTCTGTACCTTTATCTCCAGTTTCCTTTCTGACCGTTCTATTTCTGCTGTGGTAGACGGTCACTGTTCTTCCCCTAAACCTATTAATAGTGGTGTCCCACAGGGTTCTGTTCTATCTCCCACTCTCTTTCTGTTGTTCATTGATGACCTTTCCAAAACGAACTGTCTTATCCATTCCTACGCCGATGACTCCACTCTGCATTACTCAACTTCTTTTAATAGAAGACCCACCATACAGGAACTTAACGATTCAAGGCTGGAGGCAACATAACGCTTAGCCTCAGCCCTTACTATTATTTCCGATTGGGGCAAGAGGAACTTGGTGTCCTTCAACGCCTCAAAAACACAGTTTCTCCACCTATCTACTCGGCACAATCTTCCAAACAACTATCCACTATTCTTTGACAACACTCAGCTATCACCTTCCTCAACACTAAACATCCTCGGTCTATCCTTAACTCAAAGTCTCAACTGGAAACTTCATATCTCATCTCTTACTAAACCAGCTTCCTCGAGGCTGGGCGTTCTGTACCGTCTCCGCCAGTTCTTCTCCCCCGCACAGTTGCTATCCATTTACAGGGGCCTTGTCCGCCCTCGTATGGAGTATGCATCTCATGTGTGTGTGTGTGTGTGGGGGGGGGGGGGGGGTACTCACACAGCTCTACCTTGACAGTGTGGAGTTAAAGGCTCTTCGTCTCATCAGCTCTCCTCCTCATACTGATAGTCTTTTACCTCTCAAATTCCGCCGCCATGTTACCTCTCTTTCTATCTTCTATCGATATTTTCATGCTGATTGCTCTTCTGAACTTGCTAACTGCATGCCTCCCCCCCTCCCGCGGCCCCGCTGCATACGACGTTCTACTCATGCTCATCCCTATACTGTCCAAAATCCTTATGCAAGAGTCAACCAGCATATTCACTCTTTCATCCCTCACGCTGGTAAACTCTGAAACAATCTTCCTTCATCTGCATTTCCTCCTGCCTACGACGTGAACTCTTTCAAAAGGAGGGTATCAAGACACCTCTCCTCCCGAAATTGACCTCTCGTTTTGGACACTCCTTTGACCTCTGTTCGGGAGCAGTGAGTAGCGGTCTTTTTTTTTTTTTTTTTACGCCCTTGAACTTTCTCCTTAGCTGTAAAAAAAAATATATATCATGGAGTACAATAATACCTGCCTCTTGTTCACTTCACATCACTGCTATTCAACCGTCATGGAGTACAATAATACCTGCCTCTTGTTCACTTCACATCACTGCTATTCAACCGTCATGGAGTACAATAATACCTGCCTCTTGTTCACTTCACAACACTGCTATTCAACCGTCATGGAGTACAATAATACCTGCCTCTTGTTCACTTCACATCACTGCTATTCAACCGTCATGGAGTACAATAATACCTGCCTCTTGTTCACTTCACAACACTGCTATTCAACCGTCATGGAGTACAATAATACCTGCCTCTTGTTCACTTCACATCACTGCTGTTCAACCGTCATGGAGTACAATAATACCTGCCTCTTGTTCACTTCACATCACTGCTGTTCAGCCGTCATGAGGTACAATAATACCTGCCTCTTGTTCACTTCACATCACTGCTATTCAACCGTCATGGAGTACACTATTTTTTTTCTTAACATTTGTCATGTTCTTTGGTTCATATATGGAGCTGCTTCCTCTGCCGTATAGCATCCACGTTTTTTTTTTTCTTTTTTGTTTGTTTTAGTTTTACGTCACTGGTATTCATGATATGTCGTCGTGAAATGCTCTTGTTATACTAAGGGAAACATTCGTATTTTGTGTAAGTAAAGTTGTTGTCGTTGCAAAATGACATCTTTTTTCATCCCTATGTTTCCACTAATATTTCAAGCCAGTGGTAGTTGTGAAAGGTAGTCGTGAAATGCGTTCGTGTTGAGCCACTGAGGAAAACATTCGCATTCTGTGTAACTGAACTTTATTTCTTTGCAGTATCAGAGCAGCCTTCTCTTTGTGTTCCCTCGTCTTCGTGGCGCTGTGTGTCTCCGGCTTCCTCTCCTCTCTCTTCTCTCTCTCTCCCTCGGGTTAGCAAAAGTCTAAATCCTGAGCAGGACTTTGTTTTACTTAACTATTCGGAATGAGGGCGATATTGTGTGTGTGTCCATGTTAGTTTACTTTCATAGTTCTTTATGACTCGGCAAATTCTTTGGATCAGCGAAATATATTTTATTTATAATTTGGATTGGCTTCAAGCGTCTTTTTCTTCTTTTATTTATTTCCTCATTGGTGGCATTCTTTTTTTTATTTTCCTATTTAGCTCCTGCATACACTACTCACTCTTTTCGTCTTCTTTCCTTCCTCTAATTTTTCCTTCCTTGTGTTTCTTTATTTCCTCAATTTTTTTTTTGCCTCGTCCTTTATATCTTGTTTCGTCATTGTTTTTTTTTCTTCTTCATTTCACCACTCAAATATTCGTCTCCTTTCGGTCTTTTCCTTTTCTGTTTCTCCTTCATTCCATCATACAAAAAAAAACTATCTTCTAAAAGTTTGTGGCTTACTTTAATCTGCTCAGGTTTGTTGTTGGTTTATTATGATGCTCCGTGCACAATTTCTTCTTATCTTCAGTCAACTCATTTTTGTTAGTTTGTCTCTCTGCATTAAATAACTCAGTTGTATCCTTTTCATCTTTATTTTCCCCTTCGGTTTACTATAAATTTATGTTTCAGTTGAAATTCCTGGTTTCCTGTCATTCTTTGTTTCCTCTTTCAATTCCTGGTTCTCTGTCATTTCAGATTCCGTATCACTTTGTTTTCAATTCCTTTGTTTCATTTCCTTGTTCACTGTCATTGCTTGGCTTCCTGTCATTCTTTGCTTCCTCTTTCAACTCCTGGTTCCCCGTTATTCAATTCCTGCTTAATTGTTTCGCTCCTTGATCCACTGTCTGTCTCGCCCGCCGGTCCTGCCTCGTCTCCTCCTCCTGCTATTACTTTTTCCTCGGCGTAACTTCAGACAAACTTCAACGAGACGAAGACGAAACTCGATCAAGTCTTAGTGAGCCGCTCCGAACCCTCGAACTCAACTCAGCCTCGCAAATGAAGCCTCCCGTGATCCACCATCCCCTCAATTGAAGCCTTATTCGGACCCCGCTGAGAAAATGAACCTTTCCAAAATTCTTTCCGCCGACCTTGAAATGAAAAGAGCAGCGAGAACTTTCAAGTTATTCTCTCTCTCTCTCTCTCTCTCTCTCTCTCTCTCTCTCTCTCTCTCTCTCTCTCAGGTGTCTCAAAATAACCTTTCCTCATCCAATCTAATATTCTTCTCTTCTGTCCGATAATTCTCACTTTTCATTTTTTTTCCTTTACAAGCGCTAACATGAAATTACTTTAAGTGATGAAGAAAAAAGTCCACAGAAAAGGAAGGGGGAGGTAGAGAAAAAAATAGTAAAAGAAAAATAGTGAGGAGAAAAATATTGAAAAATACAAAAATAAGATACTGGGACAGGAAATCGGGTAGTGATGATGAAAAGTCAACAAAAAAAAGGAAGGAAAAGGTTGGGACAAAATAAATGAAAGACTAACAGAGTGGAGAGAAAAGACAAAAAAGTAAATACCGAGACATAAAAAACAGTTAAGTGATAATGAAAGAAGTCAACAAAATAAAAAGAAAGGAAGTGTAAAAAAATAAACTTAAGAAAAAAAAAATACAATAAATAAAAACTGGGACATGAAATAAGCTAAAATGAGGAGGGAAGAAGTTCACAAAATAAGGGAAGAAAAAATTGGAGAAAAAAATAGAGGACAAGGAAGAAAGGACGGAAGGAAGAAGTCAATAAAAATTATCAATAGAGGACAAGGAAGGAAGGACGGAAGGAAGAAGTCAATAAAAATTATCAATAGAGGACAAGGAAGAAAGGACGGAAGGAAGAAGTCAATAAAAATTATCAATAGAGGACAAGGAAGAAAGGACGGAAGGAAGAAGTCAATAAAAATTATCAATAGAGGACAAGGAAGGAAGGACGGAAGGAAGAAGTCAATAAAAATTATCAATAGAGGACAAGGAAGGAAGGACGGAAGGAAGAAGGCAATAAAAAAATCAACAGAGGACAAGGAAGGAAGGACGGAAGGAAGAGGACAATAAAAATAATCAATAGTGGACAAGGAAGGAAGGACGGAAGGAAGAAGTAGGGAAATAATAAATGAAAAGAAATCAGGAAAAATACATACCGGAAAAATTACGAATTTAAGGAATGTTTAAAGTGATTCCAAAACAACAAAAGAAAAAAAACGAGTCTGGGTCAAGAGAAAAAATAATTAAAGAGAGGAAGGCATTGCAACGAATGAAATAAAGGTCTGTGGCGTAAAAACAGACACGTGAAATATATGAGAACAAAAGAACGCAGCGGCAAACATATGAAAAAAAAGTTACAGACAAAAATATGAGAAACAAAAATACCGAGAACGGGAAAGTGAAACTGTACAACAAAGGAATATGAAAGGAATTGAAAACAAGTGAAAACAGGAATTGAAAGGAACAAAAATACATGATATCTAAACACTTGCAAATACTGGAGAGAGAGAGAGAGAGAGAGAGAGAGAGAGAGAGAGAGAGAGAGAGAGAGAGAGTGTGAGTGTGTGTGTGTGTGAGTGTGTGTGTGTGTGTGTGTGTGTGTGTGTGTGTGTCTCTCTGTGTGTGTGTGTGTCTCTCTCTCTCTCTCTCTCTCTCTCTCTCTCTCTCTCTCTCTCTCTCTCTGCATCACATGGCTCCCTGCAGACGCATCATTAAGAATAAACGAGAAACAAACGAACATCATCACGACTCAACAGAATATTTAAAACCTCGCATATAACTCTTCCGTGCAGGGTAATATTACGCTCTCTCTCTCTCTCTCTCCCCGCGCTCTCTCTCTCTCTCTCTCTCTCTCTCTCTCTCTCTCTCTCTCTCTCTCTCTCTCTCTCTCTCTCTCTCTCTCTCTCTCTCTCTCTCTTAACATATTATCTTAGATGAAAAAAATATATATAAATCAAGTTTTGAAATATGATGAAAAATAATAGGAAACAAAACGACAGAAATAGAATATGCACAAAATACTGAAACAATAAAATCAGTTATCTCCAGAACAGCTATGTGAGTTCAAGCAGAAAACAACTACAGCATCATGAGCAACAACAACAACAACAACAACCGCACATCCTCCATGAGCATGCCATCGACAGAGGAGAACGCTTCATTTAGTCGTCTGTATGAGTGGGCGAGCAGCAAGGCTTCCACGCGAGGAGGGAAACGCGGCCAAAAGGGACCGAGAAATACACATACGTGTTGGCGGTGCAGCGTCGGACGGGGGCCACGCAGGAAACGCAGTGTGTGTGTTGGGCTTGATTCGAGTGGAAGCGATGTTTCTAATTTATCTTTCTTCTTCTTAGTTGAGTTAGTACAATACAGATGTATGATTATGTCAGCTCGTTGTATCGCCAGTAACACGGACAACACGGTCATCCGCCTCGTGCTCGCGCCAAACGAAACAATCACCGCCGCCACCAGACACCGGCTGAGAGAATGGGAGAGGTGCTGCATTATTTTCCGGGACAGCTTTATTCCGTGTCACGTGATCAGGGTTGTATGTGTATGTAGTGTTAATGGTCACTAGTGTTAATGGTCAGTATTGTTGTTCTTTTTGTAGTTGTATAATTAGAAGTACCATTATTAGTAGTTTTATTTGTATTAGCATTTTTTTTTTCTACATTGTGGCCTATTGCGCCGGTAGGCTTCTTCCCGGTGGATAATGATGGTCGGTCCAAGGCTTCTTCCCGGTGGGTCCTGATGGTCGTCCCAGCCCGTTCTGGCGCAGGCGAGTGTTTATAGTGGCGCCATCTTGCATTGGGTCATGCTGCCCTCCCAGAGCTCATCTTTGATCCTAGAATCTAGAGTCCGGGTTGATAGGTGTTCTTCTGGACAGCATGTGGGTAGTTTTAAGCCACTCGGCGGCGGCTGAAAAATCCCAGCTTGGTGGCACCGGGCGGGGATTGAACTCGCGTCCTTCTGAACACGGGGCCGTTACTTTGACGACTCAGCCACCGCCATTAATAATTGTTTGTTTGTGTGTTCTTTTGTGCGAGCTTTTTTGTGTGTGTGTGTACCGAAAGTAGTCACACAGAACGAAGAAAATATACAGCGAAAACAGACATACATTTAAATATGTAAGGAAAACATACATAATTTCTCCACCTATCAACTCGACACAATTTTCCAAACACCTATCTCCTATTCTTCGACAACACTCAACTGTCACCTTCTACACTAAACATCCTCGTCTATCCTTAGCTCAAAATCTCAACTGAAAGCCTCACATCTCTCTTACTAAATCAGCTTCCTCGAGGTTGGGCGTTCTGTATCGTTTCCGCCAATTATTTTCCCCTTCCCAGAAGCTGTCCATATACAGCGACCTTGTTCGCCCTCGTATGGAGTATGGATCTCACGTGTGGGGGGCTTCCACTTACACAGCTCTCTTGGACAGAGTAGAGTCTAAGGCTCTTTGTCTCATCAACTCCCCTCCTCATACTGACAGTCTTCTACCTCTTAAATTCCGCCGCCATGTTGCTTCTCTTTCTATCTTCTATCGATATTTTCATGCTGACTGCTCTTCTGAACTTGCTAACTGCATGCCTGTCCCCCCTCCCGCGGCCCCGCTGCACTCGACTTCCTACTCTAGCTCATCCCTATACTGTCCAAACCCCTTATGCAAGAGTTAAGCAGCATCTTCACTCTTTCATCCTTTGCAATGGTGAACTCTGGAACAGCCTTCCTTCATCTGTATTTCTTCCTGCCTATGATTTGACCTCTTTCAAGAGGAGGGTATCAGGACACCTCCACCCGAAATTGACCTCTCTTTTGGACACTGGTTACTTCATCTTTTATAGGAGCAGTGATTAGCGGGCTTTTTTTTTACGCTTTCTTTTTGTTGCCATTGAGCTGCTTCCTTTGTTGTATAAAAAAAAAAAAATAAATAAATACATTTAAAGAGAGACATATGGTCGAACAGCCGCAGGTAAGCAAAGAAACAACAGAGACTGATAAAGGGATAAGCACAGAGATAAACAGACAGAGATACAGACAAACAGACACAGAACAACGGAAGAAAAAATAACATACGAAAAGAAAGACTGAGATGTACGCAAGGAAACACAAACATAAATTGGACAAACAAACATGAGACAGACATACACGCAAATAAAGACACAGACAGACAGACAAACACAAAGACTTTACTTTCATCAATAATTTCTGCAGCCCCGCCGCGGCCCGGAGTATACACAGGTGTGGGCCGCGGTGGTACGAGAGGAGCGTGAATAACTGAGGAGAAGAGGGTGAGTGGATGAGCGAGTGCAGGCGAGACTGAATTACTTAATGAACGAGAATACAAGCCAGAGGAAAGTGAAAATGAAGTAATGAAGGAGTAATGATGATAATATAGCAGAAGAAATGACCCTAACTGTTATAGGTAAAAATATCTTACTTTATTGGTTTATCATATATTTTCTTTATTTATCTACTAACGTTTTTCTCTATTTAATTTGGTTACTTATTACGTTATGTAACTTCCCTTACGTCTCTCATATTTTTTTTTTCGATTCCTAAAATTACTTTCATGGTGTAAATGTTATATGTTCAGAACTCTCTCTCTCTCTCTCTCTCTCTCTCTCTCTCTCTCTCTCTCTCTCTCTCTCTCTCTCTCTCTCTCTCTCTCTCTCTCTCTCTCTCTCTCTCTCTCTCTCTCTCTCTCTCTCTCTCTCTCCAAACACACAAACACAACACAACACATTCACTCTTTTTCACTCCTTCCTTTTCATCACGTCTACTTGTGTTTCCTCATCTCGGCCCTCTCCTCTCACACCTGACCTCATTAGTCACACCTGCACCGCCTGTCACGCCCCGGCTCACCTGCACACACACACACACACACACACACACACACACACATCTTGTTTCACGCAACATAATTTACGGCCTCGTCTCCTCCTCTCCCTTCCTGCTTGTGTTACACAACGTCAACTCTTCCTTCCCCTTCTTGTTAGGTGTGCATACTCGAAGGCCCAGCTCTTATTCCATTGTGCTGTATGTTTTCTTGCTTTGGGGGGAGTCTTGTGTATGGAAGAATTTATTATTTGCTATATTTTTTCCGGTGGTCTGTTTCTTTATGGCAAATGAGACAGGCCGAAGAATAAGAGAATGGAAGGATGTAAAACTAAAACAAAGCCAACACCATAATTTGTGAGTCTCCGTGTACTGAAGAGTTTATTGCGAGTTGCATTATCTGGTGATGTGTGTTTCTCTATGGCAAGAGAGAGACAGGCCGAGGGGTAGAGACACAAAACGCTTGTAAAACTGAACGCCGTTCACGCTGCGCTTCCACGCGGACATTTCTTCGTATTACAGTTTCCGTTCAGGTGCATATTGCTACCCCTTCCTCTCCCTGCCTGTGGAGTGTGCTTACCTCTCTCTCGTTGCCTCAGTAAGTGGGAGGTTAATTTCGTTGTTTTGTGTTGCATTGAGCGAAACTATTATAAGACTTTTAGATCATGTAATACGGCGTCATCGCATCCAAATATTGTCAACTCTTTTGTCTCCATCCTGTTCTGTGTGTGTGTGTGTGTGTGTGTGTGTGTGTGTGTGTGTGTGTGTGTGTGTGTGTGTGTGTGTGTGTGTGTGTGTGTGTGTGTGTGTGTGCTCTTTTTCTTATCTCTCGAAGGTTGTAGATAGTTTGGAGTTTTAGTTTAAGGATATTGACATGAATGTGACGTCTATTAAATGTGTGAAATATCTCGTACGCTGTGAATGGACAATTTTCTTCAGCTTTTCAGGGACATAAGGTTTGTCGTAAAAATAAGGAATAAGTAGCCGTCTACTGTGTCTATACTTACTAGGAAAATAAAGAGGAAATTATAATGTTTATAATTACAATTTCCAGAGCTGCTACATAAAAATAGTGTTTGTGGCGTTACACAATAAAAGGTTTCAAAATCATGATCAGAATAATACCTGCTTCACATGAAACTTTTTGAGCGGAGTGAAATAAACGTTGATTTCACATTTCCCCCGCCAACTTTACGAATGCGGCAGAAAGGAATTAAGCGCCAAGCAGATTATTTTCCAGGTAATTTATTGAGGCGAGAATGTTTGCCGCGCAGCGTGCAAGACACACGAGAGGCAGCGAGCAGAAGGACCCGGCGAGACAGTGTTGGCTGGCACTGGGAGGGAGGAAGGAGAGATGGAAGGGATGGGATGGAGGAGGCAAGGAGAAGGAAGGGAGAAAAAGTATGGAAGGAGGAAGAGAGAAAAAGGAGGAGAGGAAAAATAGGGAGGAAAGGCTAGGAGAAGGAAGAGAGGAAAAGTAGGAAGGAAAGTCAAAAAGGAAGAAAGGGTAAGAAAAAAGGGAAGGAGGAAGAGTAAAAGGAAGAGAGGAAAAGTAGGGAGGGAAGGCAAGGAAGAAGAAAGGATAAAAAAGGAAGGAAGAAGAGAGTAAAAGACAGGGAGGTAAAGTATGGAGGAGAGACAAGGAGGAAGGAAGGCGAAGAAAAAAGGTATAAATGTTGACATGGAGATTACATAAAAGTCATTACGATCTTTGTCTACTTACACAGGACGGGAGATAAGATGGTGACGTAATAAGGAAGGGACAAAAGATTACGAGGCAAGAAAAATCACCTTATTACCATGAAAAAAAAACTACAAAAAATATTACACCCAGAAAATTCATCTTGCCTTCTTGCAAAAAAAAATGTACTACCAAACCATTAAAAAGAGTAAGAAATATGTAGAGGAAAGCAGTATTATAATTCATGGAAGTGAGGATACAACACACACACACACACACACACACACACAGGCACTCACACACACACACACACACACACACAC
Source organism: Eriocheir sinensis (assembly GCF_024679095.1). Lineage (NCBI taxonomy): Eukaryota > Metazoa > Arthropoda > Malacostraca > Decapoda > Varunidae > Eriocheir > Eriocheir sinensis. Next base: position 119,129 of record NW_026111906.1, read on the forward strand.
ACACACACACACACACACACACACACACACACTCACACACACACACACACACCTGTTTGCCTGCCTTCACCATTTTTATTGTCTTTCCTGTTGTATTTTCTTCCTGTGTTTGTTTTCCCGTTTGTCTATTTGTTTGTGTGTGTCGGACTCTTTCTTTATGGACTACCAGGTTGTGTTTGTGTGTGTGTGTGTGTGTGTGTGTGTGTGTGTGTGTGTGTGTGTGTGTGTGTATATACTGACTTGTTTGTTTTTTATAATTCTCTCTCTCTCTCTCTCTCTCTCTCTCTCTCTCTCTCTCTCTCTCTCTCTCTCTCTCTCTCAATCTCTCTCTCTCTCTCTCTCTCTCATTCATCTCAGCCTTACATCTCTTCTATTCCTCCTCCTCCTTTCCTTCTCCTCCTTTTCCTCCTCCATCTTTCCTTCTTCCATCTTGTCTTCCTTCTTCCCATTCTCTCCACATCTCTCTACATTCCTTGAGGCAAATTCCACTTTAGTTCCCTTTCCTCCTCCTCCTCCTCCTTATCTCCTATTCCTCCATCTTCCTTTTATTTCCTTTTCTCCGTGTTCATCTTCATTATGTTTTCATTTTCCTTTGCTTCTTTATTTCCTCTTCTTATTTTTCCTCCTCCTCCTCCTCCTTGCTTCCTTTTGCTACTCTTCATCCTTTCATCTCGCTTATTTTCCTCTCTCATCCTCTCTTTCTGTGTCCCCTCTTCCCTCCCCTCACCAATACCCTTCCCTCGCCTCTCTCTTCCTCTTCTTCCCATCTCGTCTTTCTTCTCCTCTACCTTTCAGTCCATTCATCACACTCCACACCTCTCTCTTGTTTCACTATTCTTCTTTGTTCCCTCTTCCCTTTCACACTTCCTCTAGTCTCCTCTTTCACCTCTTCTCCTTCGTCTTATTTCCAACTTTCTTTTCTCCTTCCTTTTCCTCTTCGCCCTTCTTTTCCATTTTTATCGTTACCTTTTTCTGTTCTTCGTTCTCCTATTCCTTCCTTTATTTTCCTCCACTTTCTTATATTTCTCCGTTCCCTGTCTCCTTTAACCTCATCTTCATCCCCTTTTCTTTCTTTCATTCTTCGTCCCCTTCTCCGTCTCCTCTTCCTTCTTCTTTCCCCTTTCCCTCTTCCTATTTTCTGACCACTCCTCCCTCCCTTCCTCCCTCTTCCTTTCATCCACTCTTCCTCGTTGTCCCCTCCTCCTCCTTCCCTATTCCATTTCCTTCTCCTTCCTTCCCTTCTTCATCCCTCCCTCCCTCTTCCTTTCATCCTCTCTTCCTCGTTGTCCCCTCCTCCTCCTTCCTTATTCCATTCCCTCCTCCTTCCTTCCCTCCTTCATCCTTCCCATCTTCTTCATCCCTCCCCCCTTTCTTTCTCTCACCCTGCCCTCCTGAAACCTCTCCCCTTTCTTCCCCCTGCCCCCTCCCCTTGTTTTGTGAGGGTGGGAAGGAAGGAGGAAAGGAAGAATGGAGGAAGAAGGAATAAAGGAATGGAAGATAAGAGGGATCGGAAGGATGGAAGGGATAGGGAGGAGAGAAGGGAAGGGAAGTAGGAATGGGGGATAAGAGGGAAGAGAAGGAGGAATGGAGGATAAGAGGAAGGGCAGGAGGAATGAAAGAATGGAGGATAACAAGGAAAAGGATGAGGAATGAAGGCATAGAGGAAAAGAGTAAAGAAAAGGAGGAATGGAGGAATAGAGGGATTTAGATAGAAGGATGCTGAGATAGGGAGGGTGAGAAATGGGTGGGTAGGGATGCAAAGAAGTTGGAAAGAGAGAGGGAAGGGGCAAGAAAGTGGGAGGGGAAGGGAAGAGAAAAAAGGGAGAGATTTAAGAAGAGCAAGTGTAAGGAGAGAGATGAGAAAGTGGATGAAAGAGCAAGAGGAAGAAAGAGAGAGAGAGAGAGAGAGAGAGAGAGAGAGAGAGAGAGAGAGAGAGAGAGAGAGAGAGAGGAGAGAGAAAGGTGCAGAGAGAGAGGAGAGGTGGAGAGAGAGAGAGAGAGAGAGAGAGAGAGAGAGAGAGAGAGAGAGAGAGAGAGAGAGAGAGAGAGAGAGAGAGAAAGAAAGAAGATGGTGGAGAGGAGAGAGAAAAAAGAGAGAGGAGGGAGGAAGGGAGGAGAAGAGAGAGAGAGAGAGTAGGAGGAGGGAGGAGGAGGGAGAGAGGAGGTGGAGGAGGAGGGTTTGTGCTGTAGGTGGAGAGAAAATTAAAAACAAGTATAGAAAAAATAGGATAACGAAATGAGAGAAAAAAACACGGACAACTAGAATACAAGAGGAAAGACCGAGGGACAGGAAATGGAAGAGAAAGGGAAATAATGACATGATAAACTATATTAACAAAAATAAAGGAGAGGGAAACATGTAATGCAAGTAAATGAAGAAATAAAGGAGAAAGACGAAAAAGGAAAGAGGGAATTACTTTAGGAGGTGACGAGAGGAAGGAACGGAAGGAGGAGGAAGAGGAAGAGGGAGATAAACGAGACAAAAACGAGGGAGCACGGAAGATATTGCAGTAAAGGGGAAGAAGAAAAAGAAAGAAAGGTGGAAGGAAAGGAAGATACAAAAGTTATATTTATGGAAACAAATAAATTTACATATGAAGAAATAAAACTGGAGAGAGAGAGAGAGAGAGAGAGAGAGAGAGAGAGAGAGAGAGAGAGAGAGAGAGTGTGTTATGTGTGTTTACTGTTCATTCTGATGTTATTTGTGTGAATGTGTTTGTATGTGCGTTTGTCTGTTTGTTTCCATTCCGTGGCAAGTGTGTGTGTGTGTGTGTGTGTGTGTGTGTGTGTGTGTGTGTGTGTGTGTGTGTGTGTGTGTGTGTGTGTGTGTGTGTGTGTTTAAATATAATGCTAATAATAACTTTTTCAAGACTGTGTAGCCAATCATCGCTAGGTGTTCTCCCCACTATAGTCGTTGTTTCATAAATCTTCGTCCATTGTTCTCCCACACTCTAATGTATCATTTTATACTACGAGTTAAAATCATGAGCAAGTATTAACGTTGATTACTGATTTCAGTTTACTGTTTCATTAAAAGAGTTTGATTTCATAATGACATAAATATTGCAAAGGTTTGCCGCTGGTAGTTGCCAGAAAGCAGAGCCAAATTAACTATATGCCAATTTTATTCCCAACGAAGTAACGTTACGCTCTTTTCTTTATAAACAAATGTTCTAGGTAGATGTTTTACAAAGGTACTGCTTGTGAACTACATTAAAAGGGAAAACTCCATAGTGCCTGGGAACGAAATTTCTTGAAACCTGTGTCTTCACTTGTGTCCGCGACTGTACTTATATATACAAACCTACAGACAGACAGGCAAGGAGGTACAATGACAGAAATGTAGAAAAACACACATACATACATGCATAA
>NW_026111906.1:125000-145000 GCF_024679095.1 Eriocheir sinensis
GTCCTTTCTGTAATTGGGAGACCAGAACTGCACTGCATACTCGAGGTGCGGTCTTACCATGGAATTATACAAGGATAGCATCACGTCTGGTGTTTTACACTCGAAGTTCCTCGCTATGAACCCGAGCATAATGTTGGCCTTGTTGTATGCTTTTTACAGTGATTCGCGTGTTTCAGGTCACTGCTGATAGTGACTCAAGATCCTTTTCCTCCTGCATCGCTTGCAGAGGTCTCCATTCATGATGTATGTGTGGTTACTATTTTGGGACCCAATGTGCATGACTTTGCATTTATCAACATTAAAAGACATTTGCCATTTTCCGACCATTCGATAATGTGATTGAGGTCTTTCTGAATGATTTCGCAGTCGGTCTTTCTCCACCCACCTTGGTGTCATCTGCAAATTTCGATATTGTGGATTTCAGTCCTGATTCTAGGTCATTGATATATATGATAAAGAGGATGGGTCCCAGCACTGACCCTTGAGGCACTCCACTAGTGACTGGTAGCCAATCGGAAGGCTGTCCGTTGAGTAGTACTCGTTGTTTTCTGTCGGTGAGCCAATCTCTTATCCACGCGATCAGATTGGCTCCGATGCCCGCCGAGTGCAGTTTCTTAAGGAGTCGCTCGTGCGGTACCTTGTCGAAGGCTTTCTGAAAGTCCAGGTATATAACATCACTGGGGATGTGGGCATCCCAGTTCTTATATATACCTTGGAAGAAGTCTAATAAATTCGTTAGGCAGGAGCGCTTGTTTCTGAAGCCATGCTGGGTGTCGGAGATTACATTATTGTTTTCTAGAAACTTAACAAGTTTATCTCTAATAATCTTTTCGAGTATTTTTCCTGCCACTGATGTCAAACTTATGGGCCTGTAGTTTAATGCAACGCTTTTGTCTCCTTTTTTGAAAATCGGTGTTACGTTCGCCATCTTCCAGTCTTCCGGGACCTTGTTTAGTTGAACTGACCGGTTGAATATGGTAGTGAGTGGTTGAAGTATTTGTTGTTTAAAGCTCTTTTAATAACCGCGAGGGACAAACTGTCGGGTCCCGTTGACTTGTTCGTGTCGAGTTTGTCCAAGTACTTTTTTACTTCTTGGTCGCATATTGAGTCAATTTCCAGCGGCGTGATCTCACTCGGCGGGGCAGGGCTCTCGGGAATGGTTTCGATGTCCTCGACTGTGAATACGGATGCGAAGTTACTGTTGAGGATTCTGGCCATCTGTTTACTGTCCTGAGTTGCAGCTCCAGTCTCGTCTGTCAGGGGACCAATATTGGATTTTACTTTCTTTTTCGATCTTATGTACGTGAAGAATTTCTTGGAGTTAGTTTTGATTTCGCGCGCTATTTGCTTTTCATAGTTGCGTTTGCTACTCCGAATAAGGCTGCGACAAGCTCTGAGGCTGTTGTGGTACTGTGTGCTGGCTTCGGCCGTAGCATTCTCTTTCATCAAATTATAATTCCTTTTTTTTAGGTTTACTGCCCTTTTTATTTCTCTGGTCATCCACGGTGGATCTACGGCCCCATTTACTCGCCTGGATTTCGTAGGCACTGTAGCCTTCTCTACTTGCAACAGCTTATCTTTGAAGACGTTCCACGCGTTGTCGATTGTATTGTCGGTGATGCCAAGTTGGGAAGGGAAGTAGGAATGGGGGATAAGAGGGAAGAGAAGGAGGAATGGAGGATAAGAGGAAGGGCAGGAGGAATGAAAGAATGGAGGATAACAAGGAAAAGGATGAGGAATGAAGGCATAGAGGAAAAGAGTACAGAAAAGGAGGAATGGAGGAATAGAGGGATTTAGATAGAAGGATGCTGAGATAGGGAGGGTGAGAAATGGGTGGGTAGGGATACAAAGAAGTTGGAAAGAGAGAGGGAAGGTGCAATAAATTGGGTTGGGAAGGGAAGAGAAAAAAGGGAGAGATTTAAGAAAAGCAAGTGTTTTGAGAGAGATGAGAAAGTGGATGAAAGAACAAGAGGAAGAGAGAGAGAGAGAGAGAGAGAGAGAGAGAGAGAGAGAGAGAGAGAGAGAGAGAGAGAGAGAGAGAGAGAGAGAGAGAGGAAAGTGGATGAAAGAACAGAGGGAAGAAAGAGAGAGAGAGAGAGAGAGAGAGAGAGAGAGAGAGAGAGAGAGAGAGAGGAGAGAGAGATAGAGAGAGAGAGAGAGAGAGAGAGAGAGAGAGAGAGAGAGAGAGAGAGAGAGAGAGAGAGAGAGAGAGAGAGAGAGAGAGAGAGAGAGAGGTGGAGAAAAAGAGGTGGAGAGAAGAGGAGAGGAGAGGAGAGGTGGATGGTGGCCAGTGTTGCGAAGTGAGGAGGGAGGTGGAGGAAAAAGAAAAAGATGGTGGAGAGAGGAAGGATAAAAAAAACAGGAGGGAGGGAGGGAGGAACATGGAAGAGAGACGAGTAGGAGGAGTAGGAGGAGTAGGGGAAGGAGGAGGAGGGTTTGTGCCGTATGGTGGAGAGAAAATTAAATGGAAATATCGAATAGAAAAGTATAGGATAACGAAATGAGAGAAAAAAACACGGACAACAAGAATACAAGAGGAAAAACCGAGGGAGAGGAAATGGAAGAGAAAGGGAAATAATGACATGATAAACTATATTGACAAAAATAAAGGAGAGGGAAACATGTAATGCAAGTAAATGAAGAAATAAAGGAGAAAGACGAAAAAGGAAAGAGGGAATTACTTTAGGAGGTGACGAGAGGAAGGAACGGAAGGAGGAGGAGGAGGAGGAAGAGGGAGATAAACGAGACAAAAACGAGGGAGCACGGAAGATATTGCAGTAAAGGGGAAGAAGAAAAAGAAAGAAAGGTGGAAGGAAAGGAAGATACAAAAGTTATATTTATGGAAACAAATAAATTTACATATGAAGAAATAAAACTGGAGAGAGAGAGAGAGAGAGAGAGAGAGAGAGAGAGAGAGAGAGAGAAAGTTGGTTATGTGTGTTTACTGTTCATTCGGATGTTATTTGTGTGAATGTGTTTGTGTGTGCGTTTGTCTGTTTGTTTTCATTCCGTGGCAAGTGTGTGTGTGTGTGTGTGTGTGTGTGTGTGTGTGTGTGTGTGTGTGTGTGTGTGTGTGTGTGTGTGTGTGTGTGTGCGTGACTATCCAAAATCTATCGTCCTCAAACAAACAAACATCATGTAAATGACTTCACATGTATTCTGAAAGTTAAAATAAACCTTTTTCTTTACTCTATTTTCTTTCTTTTTCGTCACAACTTTGTTTCACTATAATTATTTCTTCAAGCTTCATTTTCTTTCATCAACTCATTTGCATTTCTTCTTTTTTCCCTTATCCCTTTTCTTCACTGCTTTTCATTATCCAGCGTATTTTCTTTATTATTTTATTTTTCTATGAGATTCACAATTTAAATTTATACACGTCATTATCATCATATTTTTTCAGTCTTTCTTGACGTCACAGAAAAAAAAGAGGCGCATAAATACACTTTTACGTCCAAACTTTCTTCCTTTACTTCCTTTTTCTTTTATATTTTCCCGTTATCATGTATTTGTCTTACCATTTTTTTCTTTCCTTCATGCAAGCTTGACTCATCTCTCTCTCTCTCTCTCTCTCTCTCTCTCTCTCTCTCTCTCTCTCTCTCCTCGGCCAAACGTTCAATTCATATGAAATCATTCTCTCATTCTTTTCTCTTTGTATTTTTTCTTCTTCTGTATTTACTCTATCTTCCTCAAGTTGTCCTTCTTACTTTCTACCAATCATATCATTTTCTTCCTCTTTGTCCTCCTCATTTTTGTGTTCTCATTTTTCATTCCTTCTTGCGTTTCTTCTCCTTCCCTATTTTTCTTCTGCTTCTTTCTGTTCTTCTTAATCATCTTTTATCGCCTCCTCCAATTATTTTTTTTTTCTTTTTCCTGCTTAATTCTTTCCTTTTGCATTTTTTCCTTCTCGATCGCTTCTTCCTCTTCCACTTCTTCCTCCTCGTCTTCTTCTTCTTCTCATTTTCTTCCTCTATTTTTCTACTATTTCTTCTTCATCTAATTATAATTCTCCTTCATCTAATTATTATTTTTTTTTTCCTCCCGCCTCCTCCTCTTCTTCTCCTCCTCCTCCTCCTCCTCCTCCTCCTTTTCTCTTGCAAACACGAAGTCATTTCTATACATAAGATAGGCCTTGTTTCCGGGGTCAAGGAGGGAGGAGAAGTGGGAGGAGGAGGAGGAGGAAGATTAGGTAGCAGAATAAAAGGGGAAAGGAGAGATGATGAAGCGGGAAGGAAAAAAAGTAAGAGAAAATAAAGAGAAAAGGAGAGAGTGTCTGGAGGAAAGAGAGTTGGTGGAGAAAACGAGGAAGGATAAATGTGTGGTAAATACCGAAGACAGGACGAGGATACGAGGGAGGACGAGAAGGAAGAAAGGGAGAGGGGGAGTACGAGGCATGACTATATACACCAAGGGGGTAGTTTTGGAAAGCGAGAAATGACACAAGAAAAAAAAAAAGGAGTAAAATGGAAGAAAAAAGGATGGAAAGAATAAAGAATATGGAAGGAATGAAGGAAGGAAGCTAACAACAAATGTGTGAAGGGGGGAGAGGAAGAAAGATAAAGAACTGAGTCGAAAAGAAATGATATGAGTTAGAAAATAAAAGGAGAAATGAAACGACGAAAACAAAAAAGTTAAGGACATGAGACGGAAATAAAAAGAAAAAAATAGTTAGGGAAATATGAGAGGGGAGGCAGAGGGAGAGAGCAAGGTGTGGCAAACAGTAGAAAATAGGAAAAGTTGGAAAGTTTCCCTTTAGTCGGCGCAACATCTGTGGTCATATGCCGGAGAGAGACAGGCGGAAGGAGTAGCTGAACAGATCCCATGAGACAGGACCCACCCCGAATACTACTCTGGCACCTGTTCACTGCTGGGTGGACAGGGGCGTAGGGTATCGGAAAAGCCGCCCAACAGCCCACTCCGCCCGGGAGGTCCTGAACCTGGCTCTCTGGTTGTGAGCCGAGTGTACAAATCCACTGTACCACGAAGCCCCCATAGAAAATAGGATAAAGAAGGAGAGAGTGGAAGGTAGCAAAAAAAGAGGAGGAGAAACAGGGAAGAGAAAGAAAAAATAAAGAAGGAAAAGGAAATATGTTGATGGATAAGAGAAGGAATGGGGAGGGTGACAAAGCAAATAGGGGAAGAAAAAAGAGAATGTGGGGGACAGAGGGTGACGAATGGAGGGAAAAGATATGAAGCTGTTGGTATGTATGAGAGAGAGAGAGAAGAGAGAGAGAGAGAGAGAGAGAGAGAGAGAGAGAGAGAGGAGAGAGAGAGAGAGAGAGAGAGAGAGAGAGGAGTGTCACGAATATTAAAGAGTTTGCTTATGCCAACATTTCAAAGCCGAGTTGACTCTTGCTCTCTGTCCTCCTCCTCCTCCTCCCTCCTTGACTCTATTCTTCCTTGCTTTTCACCCTCTCTTCCTCACACCTCTTGTATATTTGATTCTCCTCTTCGTCTCTAGTAATTTCAACCTTTTTTCTTTTACACTTCCAAATCCTTTTCTTTTTTTTATCTTTTATCGCTTTTTCCTTTTCTTCTTCTTCTTCTCCTTCTTTCTTCTTTTCTTCTTCTTTTCCGCTTTTCTTCCTTTCTTTTGAATATCCATTTCTTCCTTTTGCTTTGCAATTTCACAAAAAACTTATCTCACCTACGCTACTTCTTCCTCTTCTCCTTTTCTTCCTCCTTCTTCTCTTATCCCCCTTTCTCCTCTCCTTTCATCACACCCTTTCACATCAGTCACCACCTCTTCATCCTCTTCTTCTTACTTAGTTTCCACCTGTATGCATAAAACTCTCCAATTCTCCTCCCTCCTCCTCCTTCTTGCTTCCAGGTTTAACATTCCTCACACCATAATCTTCCTTCTTATCCTCTTCACTCTTCTCCTCTTACAGCACCTCTGACATCCTCATACTCCCCCCATCCTCCCCTCTAATTCTCTTACTTCTCTTCTATACGATCGCCTCGGTTCGTCGTTTTTCTTCTTTCTTTTCAATTTCTTCCGGTTTTGATTGTTTTTCCATTTTTCTTTCATTTTACTTCCTTCTCTTCCTCCTCCTCCTCTCCTCCTCTGCATCATCATCATCATCATCATCCTTATGTTTCCATTTTTTCTTCTCTTCTCCTGCTGGTTCACTTTTTCTTGACCTCATCCTCATTTTCCTTTTCTATTCTTATTGTTTCTTCTTTTTCTTCCTTTCTTTTCTTTCTTCCTCCTACCTCTTCCTCCTCCTTCTCATTTGCTAACTTCACTTTCAGGTCTTCCTTCTTTCTTTTTAAATTACACCAGTATTCGTTATATACGAGGGTTACGTTCTGCAAAAACTCGCATAATGTGAATCGCATATATTGAACCTATCATTCCAGCATTAATTTCTGGGGTTAAAGCCACGACCCGTTTTCGAACCCATCTCGGTATGATTCATCGCGGCGTAAAAAAACACATTAGCAGTTTTTGTTTAGAACCGCCTCTTTCTACAACTTTGATTCTATGAACTTTTTCATATCTGTGAAGGACATGCATTTTCTTCTCAGTAGAGGAGAGGAGAGTCTTTACGTCTGGCAGCGAAAAATGTGGCCGTCCGCATACCGACGCGGAATACGAGTATCAAAACACGAATAGACGTAAAATTTGGAATCTCGAACGTTAAGTTAAAATATGCATGGCTTTCACTATATCACGTACTGTATATGCATATGTATTTTGAATTCATTGAAGGAAATTGTACATGATATTATACTGAAGTTATATATACCCATCCAGGTGAGCTTCCGAGTCTGACGGCCCAGAGCTGCTGATTGCTTCCGGGGAGACACACCCAAAGTCTACGATTTAAGCTGATACTGATACCTGAGGATTAACTTTTAGGATCAGAGGAGAAAAAGCAATTATAGGCCAGGAAAGTGTAAAACATTTGCACTCGCCGCCCTTCTAGTGCGAGTCGGCCACTATACCTCACCAACCTGTCACACCATGCCGCTACTCGCATAATAGCGAATTTTTTCTCGCATAAAATGAATACTTGGGTACATTTTAGGTTAGTCGACAGAGCGAATTCCGCATACTTCTAACTCCACATATATCGAATAACCGGTGTACCGCCCCTTTGTTATTGCTTTCTTCCTCCTCCTCCTTCTTCTTCTTCTTCTTCTCCTTCTTCTTCTTCTTCTTCTTCTTCTCCTCCTGCTCTTCGTATTCCCTCGAGTGTTCTGGGGCAAATCTGTGCACGATGAGAGAGCATCAGGGGTTCTCTTAAGGTGTGGTATTCGGAGAGAGAGAGAGAGAGAGAGAGAGAGAGAGAGAGAGAGAGAGAGAGAGACCTTATGTAAAGCCACACACACACACACACACACACACACACACACACACATCGTCCCCCCTCCACGCAGCTTTCCCCAGGTCCCGTGCTCTTTGACACCTTTTATTCTAAGGCACCGTTTGCATAATGGTACTAACTGTTTAGGGCCCCTCACCTGTGTGTGTGTGTGTGTGTGTGTGTGTGTGTGTAAGATGAATTGTTTTTTTTTCAGCTTTTGATAATATTCTGTTCAGCACGCCTATCCTTCTTTTTGTTCATTTTCTACTATTATCTCTCATTATCGTTGGAATGTGGAATGGAGTAATACATTATCTTCTTGACTTTCGTCTCGACATTATTACTATCCGCGTTTTACAGTCATCGCGAGATTACCCACGTTGTCCCGACGACCACTCCTCGACACTCTCTCTGAAGAGGGTTATGGGAGCTTCGGCGGGGGTGGGGAGAGAGAGAGAGAGAGAGAGAGAGAGAGAGAGAGAGAGAGAGAGAGAGAGAGAGAGAGAGAGAGAGAGAGAGAGAGAGAGAGAGAGAGAGAGAGAGAGAGAGGAGAGAGAGATCAAATTAAAGAAAGAGAAAGTGGAGGAGCTGAAATGAAAAGAGAAGATGAGAAGGAAGGAATTAGAGAAGAAGAAAAGCAAGAATTTCTAATCTGAGGAGAAACCCAATAAACGAAACCGGATGGAAGGAAACAAGAGGAGAGGAACAAGGGGAAAATAATAGAATACAGCAACTGAATGGGGAGGAAAAAGGAAAAAATACAACGCAACAACGAACGAAGAGCCAGCCAGTCATAAAGAAATATGAAGGAGACGAAAGAGAAAATGATACAAAAATCGCGTAGCCAGTTGACAAAAAAGTATGTGTGAAGAAAAAATGAAAAAAAAACAAAGATGAAAAACAAGAAAAGAGGAAGGAAGGGAAACGTGATAGTGACACAGACAGACAGACAGATGTGACGATTTGCAACTGGGGAGACGGAAGAAGAGACAAAACGGGAAACATAAAGAAGGCTACTAAACAAAACGAGGGAGGCGGAAGGAAGATAAAAGAAAACCGAGAAAGAAAAAATACAACAGAAAACAACTGAAAGGGAAGGAGAAGGCAATGAAAGGCGGCGAAACAGGGAGGAGGAGGAGGAGGAGGAGGAGGAAGAGGAGGAGAGGAAGGAAGAAAAGAAGAAAGGAAGAGTATCAACATAGAAAAGTGTAAGAGAAAATAAGGCAAAAGGGCAGAGGGGGGAGAAAGAGAAACAGAAAAACATGTATTGAAAAACAAGATAAAGAGACAAAGGGTAAAGGAAACTAAGGTAAGAACACACACACACACACACACACACACACACACACACACACACACACACACGAGAGGGGGATAAATATGATAATATAAAAGATAAACAAATAATGATGTAATAAATATAAACAAACAAGGAAGTCAAGATAGGAATGAACCAAGGAGATAACACGTGTGGTGATAATTCTTACGAAGCTAAATAGACAACGTGGAAGAATGTGCGGATAAAGGTCATAAATAGATATAAAAACGGTAATAAGGAGAGATAAGACGAGAGGAGAGAGGGAGGAGGAGGAAGAGGAGAAGAAATAACAAGAACAAGAAGAATAAAAAACAAGATGATGATAATGAAGAGAAAGCGAAATAAAGCGGAAAATATATAAATAGAAGGGTAAGGGGAAAATGACTGAAAAAGAGGACGAAGAAAAACGAAAATAACGAAACAATTGTTGTTGTAAATATCTCTCAAGGCTTTCTGTGACAAACACTATAAGCACACCAGCTCTAACACAAGACCCATATTTATAAATCATCAGCTGACACACCCACAGTTATTGCTTTCGAATGTTGTGCGTCTTTCCGTGGGTAGTTTTGATAGCCTAGCATTAGATTGACCAGATCTCTGCACCATGAACGTGAACAAACACCATGAACCTGACCAGCCTCCTTTAGACTGAAATATTTGTGTGTGAGCTGTAAAAAACATATATAATGCATTGAGGACTGGGAACGCAGAAATGGACGAACAAACGACAAGAGAGAAGTTGAGGAAAGTAATGGAAGAACAAGAACGCAACAAGGAGGAATATAATGAAAAAACTATAATAATTACTGTGATAGTGATTAGAACACGAACAAATACTAGAGGACGAAAAGAAAATGAACAGAAGAGAATAATAACAAGTGATAATAATAAAACAGAGCTAAAATAAACAACGTAAAACATATAAGTCAGTAGACGGCCATCCAGGACAAACATGCTCCACGCTTTCTGCTGACCGCCCTCGGAACATACTGTGTTCAGGAGTCAAGAGTCACGGAAAGGTCTAGTTGTTGCAAACATTATTGTCGTTGTGAAAATTATCTTTGCGGAATCATTGTCGGCAAAGTGCCGCCACGGAAGGCCGGGTACACGTACACATACACATGCACACACACGTCTCTGCGAAGCGTTCGAGTTGGGACAAAGACAAACACGCCCATATTACAGACAGACATAGCCTCGTGCGCTTATATATACATATACAAACACAGAAATATATACACACGCATCCCTGTTTGTGAAGTGTGCTGAGGAAAACACTCAACATACGTAAGACAAACATAAATGGCACACACACACACACACACACACACACACACACACACACACACACACACACACACTCCTCTATCACGCACACACACACATTTTCCCCACCTTTTCACATACCCATTATCTGAAGCGGATGAAGGGGAAGGGGGGAAAGGGAGAGAGGGGAGAGGAGGGAGGGAGAAAAAAGGACCCAGGGAATGGTGAATGAAATTTAGCTGAAAACATGTGGAATACAGGAGGAAAAGCAGGGAAAGTGGAATATAATAAGAAAGATAAAAAAAAACTATAGAAATAAGGAAGAGGAACAGAGGAGGAAAAGAAAGGGAGAATGAAACGTAAAAAACAAGTTGGTAAAAACAATGAAATGGAGACTTGGACGAGAAAAGATGAAAAACTGAGAAAAAAGTAAAAAGAATAAAACGAAAATATAAAAAAAGGCCAGCAGAAGAAAGAAATGGAAGAAAGAGAAGATGAAGATAGAATTCAGGCGGGCAGAGAGACGCGGAGGAGAGAAAAATGCAAAGATGAAGCAACAAAGCAGTTCGAGAAGAAAAGAAGAAAGATGAAGATGGATATTACAGGCACAGGTGTGATTACCTTCTTCTGCACCACCCCCAAAATTGGGGTACAATAACACACACACACACACACACACACACACACACACACACACACACACACACACACACACACACACACACCAAAAAAAGAAAAAAAAATACAGGAATTAAGAAGGAAAATAATTATCTGCTTTTCTAGATATGAGAGAATCGCGGGTCAAGGACACACACACACACACACACACACACACACACACACACACACACACACCTTATAGTTTACTCTAACACACACATTTCGCATCTCTATCACATCACTTCTACCCACCACACAAACACACACTCATCATACACGCAACCTACCAAGTAACGCACTTTATCACACACCGCACTCATCACTTATACGATATCATAAACCCAATCTAACCGCGATCACTCTTTCGCATACACTATCACAAACGTAATTCTCAATTACATTACGACTCCTCCCGCACTCCCCTCACTCTCTCACTCTCTCCTATCGTGCCAGTCGGCGGCGAGGCTGCCACGAGTCCCTTTCTGATGTCTCATTTCGTCCAATCCTTTCCTCATTTTTGTCTTTTTTCATCTTTTTTTTTCGTCGTAGGCCTGGAGTGTTGAAGGTGGGGAGAAAGTGGATTGCCATTCGCTCTTATTTTTAATTCATCCATCATGCGTGAGAGAGAGGAGAGAGAGAGAGGAGAGAGAGAGAGAGAGAGAGAGAGAGAGAGAGAGAGAGAGAGAGAGAGAGAGAGAGAGAGAGAGAGAGAGAGAGAGAGGAGAGAGAAGAGAGAGAGAGAGGAATAATTCTACATGGGATTTACATAGGAAAATCAGATTTACATAGAAAAATCAGACCACAGATTCCCAGCGGTCCAGGTTCAGGTGGTCTGTCCTTAAACTCTAGGTGATTTTAATATTAATCAGATGGTTCCAAAACGTTGATTTTCACTCTAGTTATCATTAAGTTCAAGGAAGTGACGGTCGAGCTTGTTTTAAAGGAGTCAATCGTTACACCGGACCACTGGATTTGCGGGGAGCTATTCCATTCTTCGCACTCACAACGTTAGAAGAAAATTTCCAGTAGTCTGAATTTACTTGTTCACATTTGAGTTTTGCGCCATTGTCTCGTTCGCAAAGTGTCATCGATCATAAACAATTTGTTCTGTTTACATTCGTGAAACCATTAAGTATTTTAAAACATTCTGGATCAGTTTCGGAGGCGACGTTTCAAGAGAGAACATGTTAAGGGTGGAAAGCCTTCGTAGGATTGTTGTGCAAGGAAGGGATCATTTTGTTGCTCGACGCTGAACACCTTCTAGTTTAGCAATGTTCTTATGGTATGGTGGGGAGACCAAATCAGGCCCGCATATTCCAAGGGGTCTGGACTAAACTATTGTAGAGCGGAAGTATTACATCTTTATTCTTGAATAAAAGTTTTTAATGAAGCCCAACATTCTGTTCGCTTTATTTGCTGCATCGATGCATTGATGAGAATTTTGAGGTTTGACGCGATTTTAACTCTCAGGTCCTTAACGCATTCAATGCATGTGAGTTTAACGCCGCGTATTTCGAAATCGAACTTCTATTTTTTGTTCCAACTTGAAGGACCTGTACTTGTCTATGCTAAAGGGCACTTATTTATCCGACCGTTGACTTTGAAAATCCTTCTGGAGGCTTTGCTCTGTTCGTCAGTGAGAATCGAGTTACCAATCTTTGTGTCGTCTGCAAGCTTCATTAATGCGATTATTGAACATCCACGTCGCTGGATGTAAATAATGAAGAGTACGGGGCCAAGAACTGAGGCCCTGAGGACGCAACCAGTGTACTGGCGCCCACTCTGAGTTAAATCCGTCAATCACAACTCTGTTGTCTGTTGCTCAACCAATCGCGATCCATTGGTTTTACTTGACCGTCAATGCCTATTTGCTTTAATTTATAAAGTAATTCTATGATGTGTGGGACTTTATCAAACGCTTTCTGAAATCAAGATAGACTACGTCCACTGATTTGGTTACGTCATAAATTGAGGTAAGAGATCGTTATAAAAGGTCAGTAGGTTTGACAGGCAGGGTCTTTTTTACATGGAGGCCATGTTGTAGAATCCCACCAATGAGTGGCTTTCGAGGTAAAAAACAGAAAACAGGAAAGTGGAAGACAGGAAGAGAGAGAGAGAGAGAGAGATAGAGAGAGAGAGAGATAGAGAGAGAGAAGCACACTCAGTCGTTTCCCTTGGCAGCCATTTGTCTAGTGATGTGAGGCAAGGGAGGAGGGAGTGGGGGCTTTGTTTGTGTGGAGGCGGAGGAGGAGGAGGAGGAGGAGGAGGCGAGGAAAACAGGACTGTAGAGATAATTATGGCGAAGGAAAAAAAAAAAGAAGACGACGAAGAAGAAACAAAAAAAAATCATGAAGAAAAGAAGACAAAGAAGAAAAAAACAAGAAAATATGAAGGAAATGATGATGAGTAGGAAGAGGACTAGAGAAGAAAAGAAGAAGACAATCATAGGCGAGGAAGAAAATAACCTAAAGAAAACTAAAGAAAATGCAGACAGTGATAACAAAGGAAAAAAATAAGAAAACTGAAAAGAAGGAAAACAAGAAAACGCACAAAAAGAAAACAGGAAGAGGAAAAAAGTAAAAAAGTTAAACAAAGACGAAAGAAAAACAAATCAAACAACAAACAAACACGGACAGAAGAAAACAATATAACGAAGAAAATGAAGAAAACAAACAAAACAGCTCTACGCAAATGAAGAAGAAGCGTTTCAGACTCAAGGGAAACTAAAACAAATGAAACAAGGAAACAAAGAACATGAGAGAGAGAGAGAGAGAAAACCGATATCATGCAAGCCTTTGATACTTCTGAAATCGTGAAACTTGAATAAACATTTTTTTCCTCTCTCCTAATTTGCATTTGAAAAGTTTTATCTTTTTTTTTCATTTTTGAGAAGTGCAAAATGTTCATATGAAAAAATGCATCCTCTCTCTCTCTCTCTCTCTCTCTCTCTCTCTCTCTCTCTCTCTCTCTCTCTCTCTCTCTCTCTCTCTCTCGACGCTCTATCTCAACGCGAATCTAATTTCCCGGCCTCTCTAACCTAATTCGGCGGTCACGAGGAATAATTTCAGGGCGAGGTGAGCGGACGAGGCAGGTAAACTTAATCAGCTACCTCGTGGAAAACAATTTGTAAGGACGTGTTGGAGATGAAGAATATGAAACGGTGGGCAATCTCTCTCTCTCTCTCTCTCTCTCTCTCTCTCTCTCTCTCTCTCTCTCTCTCTCTCTCTCTCTCTCTCTCTCTCTCTCTTTGTTTCTTCCTAGCTTTACTCTTTTTTCTTTTTCTTTTTGTCTTTCATCTTTTTTTGTTCCTTCGTCTGCTTGTTTTTCGTTTCTTTTATGTTATGTTATTAGTAACGTTTTTCCTTCCTTTTTCTCTAACTTTTTCCCCTTCTACTCTCTGTCATATCTCGAACCCCTTTTTCTTATAAGTCTCCGAAGTTTTTTGTTCAAGGGATTAAGAAACAAGAAGAGGTTGAAGACATTTTAAAGAGGATATTAAATAAGACCTAGATTTTGGCAGGTCATATATATACTTTTAACAGTAACGGAAGCAGCTCAGGGGCAAAAACATATGAAAACAACAAAAATCCCGTTCAGCATTACTCCTAGAAAAGAAAGTAGAGAAGAATGCACAAAAGAGAGGTCAAGACGTAGGCAGGAGGAAATACAGACAAAGGAAGGCTGGTCCAGAGTTTACCAGAGAAGAGGTTGAAAGAGTGAAGATCCTGGTTACATAATGCGTAGAATTAAAGAACAACCGAAGTAACAGAGTGGCGACACATATATTGTTGAAGTCAGGGCAAACGGAGAATCAGAAAGAGATTATATTAGAGTATTTACTGAAGTAGGATGGAGTGCACTAACACCATACAAAAAAAAGGGGGTGGGGGAGGAAGACATTGCAAAAGATGTGTGTCGCTTAGTTAGTGTACAAATAAGACTTTTTTTTTTTTTTTTTACATCAGAGGACACGGCTCAAGGGCAACACAAACGGGACAAAACAACAAGAAAAAAAAAAAGTCCGATACTCGCCGCTCCCATAAGAGATAGAAGTAAAGAGTAGCCAAAAGAGAGGTTATTGATGATGATGATAATGATGTTGAAAGAGAATACAGGTGTTGTGAAGGTAGCCTGACTCACCTGCCGGCCTCTACCTGTGCCAATTAAGGGAGGATTCACCTTTTTTTATGCTAGGGACGAAAAGGTGAAAGGGAAAGTAGGAAGAGGTAGGAAGTGAAGAGTGATTGGCTTGTTGTTTCCCAGGTAAAATATTAAGTTCAACGTAACTCTAATATATCTCTCTCTCTCTCTCTCTCTCTCTCTCTCTCTCTCTCTCTCTCTCTCTCTCTCTCTCTCTCTCTCTCTCTCTCTCTCTCTGTGTTTCTTCCTATCTTTCCTCTTTTTTCTCTCTTTTTCGGTCTTTCATCTTAAAAAAATAGTTTCATCTTTTCTTCCTTTTCCTCTCTCTCTCTCTCTCTCTCTCTCTCTCTCTCTCTCTCTCTCTCTCTCTCTCTCTCTCTCTCTCCCATCATGTCCTACTCCATTCACTTAACATCCATGCACAATTTTTCATTTTATCCCTCATTGCTATTTTTCATTTTTCATCTCACATCAATATATTTTCTTCTTTTATGTTTCATCGCTATTTAGTTTGTTTTTCATCTCACACTTTCACTCACACACACAATCTTCCAAACAGCAACAAACAGGTCGATGTAAAGTATGATTCAAGATATTTTTTCCTCCCTCTCTCTCTAAATCAGGTGAGCAATGTTTGGCTAATTAAATAAAAACACCTGTCAGTAATTTGGAAAAGTACGTGACGGGAATTTCTGCAAAGTTTCACGGTGCTAGTTTGTCAGTTTGTCTGTGTGCTTGTCTGTTTGTCTGTCTGTCTGTGTATGTCTGTGTATGTCAATCTGTGTCAGTTTCGCGGAATTGATTTACGTCCGTATCTGTTTGTGTGTTTGTCTGTATGTCTGTGTGTGTGTGTATGTGTGTTTGTTGTCTGTGTATGTCTGTCTGTCAATCTGTGTCTGTTTCTGTTTTTTTCACTGTATTGATTTATGTGTCTGTGTGTTTCCCTGTCTGTGTGTGTATGTCTGTCTTTTTATCTCTCTCTCATGTCTTTCTTTCTGTCTGTGCTTATTTGTCTTTCTTTGTCTGTGTATCTGTCTGTAAGTGTATCTGTTCGTCTGTCTATCTTTCTGTCTGTCTGTCTGTCTGTCTCTCTGCGTCAGATAGGAAGCATGAAGCTTTTTTATTTTTATTTTAGTGGACGGAGGATGTGTGTTCTAAATTTAAACTCTCTCTCTCTCTCTCTCTCTCTCTCTCTCTCTCTCTCTCTCTCTCTCTCTCTCTCTCTCTCTCTCTCTCCATTATACCGGATCAAAATGAATTACGATAAATTTGACCACTGAACATCATATTTTTTTTGCTTCCGACTCTCTCTCTCTCTCTCTCTCTCTCTCTCTCTCTCTCTCTCTCTCTCTCTCTCTCTCTCTCTCTCTCTCTCTCTCTCTCTCTCTCTCTCTCTCTCTCCGGTTCAGTGCATCCGAGTGCCAAAACATGATCACTATTGACGCCACTTTCGGTAAAAAAAAAAAGTGTGATAATTAATCCAGGTTTATAAAAAAAGGTATATATTTATTTTCTTCTTTTATTTATGGCGGCATTGTTAACCTGTGGGATGATATACTGTAGTTAGTGTCTGTGTGTGTGTGTGTGTGTGTGTGTGTGTGTGTGTGTGTGTGTGTGTGTGTGTGTGTGTGTGTGTGTGTGTGTGTGTGTGTGTGTGTGTGTGTGTGTGTTTCTTTATTCCTGAAGATAAATTGCGTAGAAGGGAACCAAAGACATCAATTTTCAGATTCATAGTCGCTTAGTCATTGTTTCTCTCTCTCTCTCTCTCTCTCTCTCTCTCTCTCTCTCTCTCTCTCTCTCTCTCTCTCTCTCTCTCTCTCTCTCTCTCTCTCTCTCATGAATTATAGTTTGGTCTCTTTCTGTTAACTTTCATTCCTCCTTTTTCCTTAATTTCCGATAACCAAGTAAGTAGTAATAGCAATAGTAGTAGTAGTAGTAGTAGTAGTAGTAGTAGTAGTAGTTGATTCCTCTTTTTGGCGACTCCTCTGTACTCTATTCAGGATCAGTAAGTAGCGGGCTTTTTTTCATTATTGTTTTCTGTTTTTTTACGCCCTTGAACTGTCACCTCTGCTGTAAAAAAAGTAGTAGTAGTAGTAGTAGTAGTAGTAGTAGTAGTAGTAGTAGTAGAAGTAGCAAAAGCAATAATAATAATAACTTCAATAATCCCAAAAAAAACATCCTTCATTCATACCTGCACCTTTTTTTCCACTCGCTTTCAATGCTAAAGAACCAAAAAAATATGAATGATTAAAATTTACCCTCGGGCGCAGCAGGCAAAGGGACTCGTGTCAAAAAGTTTTAATCGGAGTCAAGAGCGAGACAAAAATATATAAAACCGTTTATAAAAAGTAAATTGTCACACACACACTGGACGATGTTTGTTTTTTTTCAACTTTTTTCTTAATCTCTCATCGCCTATTTTTTTCATTTTGTCAGGTCACTGATATTTTCTATTCATTTATCATTCGTTTTTTTCACGTTTTTTTTTTAATCGCCATCTTTTTCATTGTTTTCATTTCTGATCGTTTTTTTTTTCCTTCATGTCTTGCTATTTTGTGTATTTTTTTTCATCTCTTTTTTTTTTCAATTCCACTATTCATTCTTTTTTTTATTTCATTGTTATTCATCAAGTTTTTTTTCTTTAATCGCCATCTTTTTCACTGTTTTCATTTCTGATCGATGCTTTTTTTTCCTTCATGTCTTGCTATTTTGTGTATTTTTTTTCATCTTTTTTTTTTCAATTCCACTATTCATCTTTTTTTTATTTCATTGTTATTCATCACGTTTTTTTTATTTCATCGCCATCTTTTTCATTGTTTTCATTTCTGATCGATGTTTTTTTTTCTTCATGTCTTGCTATTTTGTGTATTTTTTTTCATCTCTTGTTTTTTCAATTCCACTATTCATTCTTTTTTTCATTGTTATTCATCATCTTTTTCATCTCTCATCGCTATTTCTTCTTTTGTTCATCTCTTATCGTTGTTTCCTTTATTTTTTTCATCGTTCATCGCTAGCTTTCAATTTTCTTTCATCTGTACTCACCATTTTTTATATTATTATTGTTTCATCTCATTTTTTTCAATTCTTCATTATTCATTTATTTTTCATCTCACTTATTTTTCTTCTTTTCTCATCTCATTGTTATTTTTTCTTTTTTTCATCTCATTGTTATTTTTCTTCTTTTTCCATCTCATTACTATTTTTTTCCATCTCCCATCGGTTTTATTTCGTCTTTCATCTTCCATCAATACTATTTTTTCATCCCATCACTTTTTTTATGTCGCTTTCAATCAACTCCTTTTTTTTTAGTATTTCAAGCATAAGAGGAATGAACGAAGTAGACAGGAATGAAGAATAAAGAATAAATAATAATAAAACAGCAAGGAATAAGCCAAAAAATAATATTTCACCAGCATCCAATTAAAAACCAGGGTCCGCAGAAGCTCAGTTTTGATTGGACGGGAAAATCCTCCTCCTCCATCATCCACCAATAGGAACGTTGGGTACACTTAAGCTTCGTTCTGATTGGCAGGGAAAGGGGCAGGAAAATCCCTCTTCCACCATCAGCCAATGAGAAAACAGGGTCCTTAGAGACTCATTTCTGATTGGTTGGGAAAAGTCACCTTCGCCGTCAGGTTCAAGTACGGTCGATTGCAAAAAGACGTTCAATGTTGCGTGAGAAAAGTATAAGTGAAGAAATGACGATGTGATTAAGTATAGACGAAAGAATCACGCAAAAGACGGACCCAGTGAACGCTTCAAGGCTATAAGGGCCACAAGAAGAAGAAGAAGAGAAGGAAGAAGAGGAGGAGGAAGAAATAAAAAAGAAGAAAAAGAAGATGATGAAGAAAAAGAACAGGAAGAATAAGAACAAAAACAAGAACAAGAAGAACAATAGGAAATAAAAGAAGGAAAAGAACAAGAACAAGATGAACAAGAAAACGAAGAACAAAAACAAAACAAGAAAAAGAAGAAGAAGAAGAAGAAAATGACCTTACTTTCGAGAGGTAAAAAAAAATAAAAATAAAAATAAAAATAAGAGGTCAGAAAAAGCAGAGAAAAAAACTCACACCAACAACCAATAGAGATCAAGCATTCTCGAAACCTTATTTATGATTGGTCGGCAAAACTCTCCTTCACGAACAACCAATAGCAACTCCGGGTACACATAAGCTCACTCCTGATTGATCTGAACCAGCGGAAGCGGGAAAAGGGCGGAAAACAAACACTCTTCCACCAGCAACCAATAGGAATACAGGAAAACCATAAGCTCCTTTCCGATTGGCTGGCAAAACTTTTTCCTTCACCAGCACCAATAGAAACGCAGCGCCCTCGTAAGCTGGGTTTTCATTGGCCGGTGAGAGCTCGTAAGGGCAATGGGAGAGGCTGTAATGGAGACCTGCAGGCGTGAAGGAAGGAGGGAAGGAAGGAAGGAAGGAAGGAAGAGAATGCACTTTACTCTTTCTCTTTTTTTCCTTCCTCCTCCTCCTCGTTGTCCTCCTCCTTTTCCTCCTCAACAAACACACACTTTTTCTTTCTTCCATTTTTCTCCATTTTTCTTCCTCCCATTCATCCATTTTCTTCTTCATTTCTCCATTTTTCTTCCTTCCATTTCTCCATTTCCTTCTATTTTTTTTCATTTTTCTTCCATTCATCTATTTTTCTTCTTTTCATTTCTCCATTTTTCTCCATTTCATTCTATTTTTTCATTTTTCTTCCATTCATCTATTTTTCTTCTTTCCATTTCTCCATTTTTCTCCATTTTCTTCTATTTTTCCATTTTTCTTCCTTTCATCTATTTTTATTCTTTCCCTTTCTCCATTTTCTCCATTTCATTCTATTTTTCCATTTTCTTCCTTTCATTTCTTCCATTTTCTTCCTTCCATTTCCTTTCCTTCTCTTCACACCTCTCTCTCTCTCCACCTCTCCCCCCCCCTGCCCCCCTACACACATACACTCGCCCAATCTCTTCGCCTCATCGGAAAACAGTAAAGAAGAAATAAAAGAAGAAAACAGGAACCATCAGTGCGTATCATTAGGTTGTTGAGCTTTTTAGAGGAAGAAAGGGACTCTACACTTTTCTTCCTTCCATTTCCCCATTTTTCTTCCTTTCATTTCTCCGTATTTCTTCTCATTTCCCCATTTTTCTTCATTCCATTTTTCTCTATTTTGCTTCCTTCTATTTCTCAATTTTTTCTTCTCCATTTTTCTTCCTTCTATTTCTCCATTTTTCTCTATTTTTCTTCCTTCCATTTCTCCATATTTTTTCTTCTCCATTTTTCTCCATTTTCTTCCTTCTA
>NW_026111906.1:152500-172500 GCF_024679095.1 Eriocheir sinensis
CCTCCTTTCCTCCATCCTTCCCTTTTTCAATCCATCATTTCACCTTTACTTCTCCCTCCCTCCTCCCTTTTCTCTCCCTTCCTCCCTTCCTCCCTCCAGCACACAGGTGAGATCGCGTTACCTGGGGCACAGACGCGGGACTAATTCTCGACATTCATCAGTATTTTTATCTCTCGGCTTCCATGAAAACCTGATGAGTGTGCCGCGAGCTTTGCCTGGAAGTGGTGTGATCCGGAACGTATGAAGAAGAGGAAATAAAGATAGGAAAGAAAGAAAAAGAAAGAATAAAAGAAAAAAAGGGAAAAAAACAGTGAGTATCCATCTCATATTAAGGAAGATAGAAGGGGGAAAACAAGGAAGAAAGAGAGGACAGGAAGAAAGAATAAGAAAGAAAAGAAAGAAGGGGAAAAACAATGAATCTCCATCTCCTATTAAGAAAGATAGAAGAGGGAAAACAAGGAAGAAAGAGAGGACAGGAAGAAAGAAAAGAGGGATAGTTGATGAAATTTATAAATGGCTGAAGTTTGGGAGGAAAAAAAGTAGAAAAATGGGGAAATCTATATCTAGACAAAAGGAAAGGAGGGATAACGAACTGAATGAAGAAAGAAAGATGGCTGGAAAAGTAGAAGGAAGCAGAGTGTAAGAAGGGAGGAAAGAGGGAAGGAAGGAAGAGAAAGAAAAAAAGGAAAAAGCAAGGAATTTTTTTTATCTAACTCAAGTTAAGAAAGAAAGAAGGAAAAAAGGAAAAACAATGTAGTTCAAATCTTGCTCAAGTTAAAAGGTTCGTTTCGCTTAAGGTTATATAAAAGAATGGAATGAGACGGTGGAATTAAGATAGAACAATAGATAGATAGATAGATATAGATAGATAGATAAATTCCTACACGTGATATGACCTCCTAGAACATATGAAAGGAAACTATAGGAAGAAAAATCGAAGCTAAAGGAAATAATTAAAGAAAAACGGAATGAAAAAGTGATAAGCATACTTTGAAAAAAAATACATGTAAATAATTTCTATTCCGATGATGAAAAGGATTAAGGAGAGATACATAACGAGAGAGAGAGAGAGAGATTCAATAGCATAACACGAAGCAGAGG
Organism: Eriocheir sinensis; assembly: GCF_024679095.1. Taxonomy (NCBI): domain Eukaryota; kingdom Metazoa; phylum Arthropoda; class Malacostraca; order Decapoda; family Varunidae; genus Eriocheir; species Eriocheir sinensis. The sequence continues at coordinate 153,602 of NW_026111906.1, forward strand.
CCGAGAGAGAGAGTCACGCGGGCATAAATGTGAGCGCAAGGGATTCAGGACTTTTACGGGGGATCGAGTCTCCATGACAGGGAATCGAATACCTTGTGATGGGCTTAAAAGTGTTGCGGTGGAGACGAAGAAGAAGCTCTGAGCCACGATAATGAACACGACAATGGAGATGATGATGATGATGATGATGATAACAACAATAATGATAATGAGCATGAAAAAGAGACTCAAGTTATCCTTTCTAAAAATATAAAAATAATTGTCTGAGAGAAGATCCGAAGAGAATTAGGGAAGGAATAAGTACGATGGAAAGAGGAAAGGAAGGGAGGAAAAAAAGAAGACAGGAAGTGTGGTGGAAAAGGAAGGCAGAGGAAAAGGAAAGGAAAAAATAAAAGGAAAGAAAGATGGAAAGGAAAGGAAAGTAGACAGTGGAAAAAATAAAATGGAAAGAGGGAGAGAAAAGGAAAAGAAGAAAAAGGAGTGAAGGAAAGGAGAAAGGAAAGAAGGAAAGGAAAGGAAAAACGGAAAAGAAAACAAAAAGGGAAAGGAAAAATAAAAGGAGAGAATGATGGAAAGGAAAGTAATGAAGAAAGTGGAAAAAATAAAATGGAAAGGGGACAGGAAAGGAAAAGAAGATAAATGAGTGAAGGAAAGGAGAAAGGAAAGAGGGAAAGGAGAGGAAAAACGGAAAAGAAAAGGAAAAAAGAAGAAAGGAAAAGAAAGAAAAAGGAGAAAGAAAAATCGAAAAAACGAAAAAAAGGAAAGACAGAAAAAGAAAAAATAGGGTAAAAATTAATCAAAACACCCAAGGTCAGCGAACGAACAAGGTCACACCATCAAAGCTTCGGTGAAATGACAGGCGCTAAGGGGAGGTCACGTCGCCTGTTACCCATTGCTTACATAAGGCCAAGGAACGGACGGCGGGGAGTTGTGTAAAGCAGGGACCCGCGATGTCACCTGGCTGGTCCAACAGGTGAGCGGGGCCAGGTGGAGGCGCCCGAAGGTGTGCAGGTGGATCAGGTGACACGGGGCCCACAGGTGACGACGGGGAGGAAGAGTAGGAAACATGGAAACATAGAAATGCTGGCAACGGAAAGCCTATTGGGTGATTTTATCTGCTCGACAGCCACTTGGTACCCGCAGAGCAGATGGAAGCACTCTGTATTCAATTTACTGCTGAAGCAACGAAATGATGGTCGATTCGATTTTTAAATGATTTGATGGTACTACTTAGTTTGAGAGCCATGGAGGAGGAGGAGGAGGAGAGAGGAGGAGGAGGAGGAGGAGAGACAGAAGAAGAAGAAGAAGAAGAAGAAGAAGAAGAAGAAGAAGAAAAAGAAAAAGAAGAAAAATAAAAAGAAGAAGAAAAAGAAGAAAATGAAGAAAAGAAAAAAGAAAGAAGACAGTTAAATGGCGATCATGAACGAGAGATGGACTTTGGCAGATCATTTAATACGTGGAACTAAAATCAGACAGAGAACTCAAGAATGGCAACCCAGCAATTGTATAAGTCAGGCCAGACAGAGAACCAGGTGGAGAGATGATATTAGAGCATTTGCCGGAGCAGGATGGAGTACACTAACACCAAACAGACATATGGAGTACGCTGGGAAAGGCCTTTAAACTGTAGTGAACTAGTAATGGCTGAAAATAATAATGATGATGATGATGATAATGACGATGTTGATGATGAAGTAAAGAGAAGCGAAATGAAAAAAAAGTGAGTTCCAGTTAATGCCAATCGGATTTGCAGCGAGTGATTCTTTTTTTTTTTATAATCTTGCTTACTTCTCCTTCACTGGTAAACATCACTAATGCCTCTCTAATATGTGTGTGTGTGTGTGTGTGTGTGTGTGTGTGTGTGTGTGTGTGTGTGTGTACAAAAACTGCTACTCTTCCTATTTTTTTCTATTTTTTCACTCATTTTTTTCTGTTTTCTTTATAACATATTCATTATTTTTCATCTTTTCCATCTTTTCCCTTTTCTTTTTTTTTCTTTGTACGAAGCGAATCAAGTTTAACCGGAGTGTCATATCCGGTTCTCTTGTCTCCTTTACCTCCTTCTCTTCCTCCTCCTCCTCCTCCTCTTCCTCCTCCTTCTTCACTTCCTCTCTCCTCCCTCTTTCTCTCTCTCTCACTTCCTTTCCTTCCTTCTTCCTCTCTGCCACCTCCTCACTCCATTTTGTCTCTCTCTCTCTCTCTCTCTCTCTCTCTCTCTCTCTCTCTCTCTCTCTCTCTCTCTCTCTCTCTCTCTCTCTCTCTCTCTTCCTCTTCCTTTTTTTTTCTCTCATCCTCTTTCGTTCCTTCCTTACTATAACTTTTTTTTCATTTTCTTTCTATGTTATTTTTTTCTTCTCTCAAAAGTGAATGATCTTTTTCCTCCTTCTTTATCTTCTTCCTCATCATCTACTTCCTCTCCCTCCTCCTCCTCCTCCTCCTCCTTCTCCTACTGCTACCCATTCATTTCCTGTCTACTTTCCACTCTTCCTCAGTTTTTTTTTTCTCTCTCCTTCCTTCACCTCCTCCTCCACTTCCTCCTCCTCCTCCTCCTCCTCCTCCTCCTCCTCCTCCTCCTCCTCCTCCTTCTTCCAATGCACTTCCTGTCTTATCCACTCTCCTCCTAAGTTATTTTTTTTTCTCTCTCTCCTTCCTTCACATTCTCTCCATGTTCACTGAGGAGGAGGAGGAGGAGGAGGAGGAGGCAGGAACAAGAAAAGCAGGTGCAGAAGCAGGTGGAAAATACAACTGAATAAAAATAGGTGACCGCAAACCAACAAAGAAAAAAAAAAGAATAAAAAAGAAAAAAGAAAGAAAAAAAGAAAAAAATCGCCTCCTTAAGAACAACGAACATGATGAAAAACCAAGACAAAGGATGAGAGAGAGAGAGAGAGAATCTACAAACTTAAATATAACACATACTATTTTTTCTTTTCCTTTTCTTTTCCTCCTGTTTTCTCTCTACCTCTACAAGTTTTCTTATTTTTTTCTTCCTTTCCTCTCTTTCCTTTCTTTCCAATTTATTTTCCTTCCTTCAATTTTCCTTCTTTTCCTCTTTTTCTACTTCCGTCAATTCCTTCCTTTTCTTCTACCCTTTTCCTCTTTTTTTCCTATTATTTCCTTCTTTCTTTCTTCTTTTCTTGATTTTTCATTCATTCGTGTTTATTTCATGTTGCTTTACCCAATTTTCATCTTTTCTTTCTTCATAATACTCTCTCTCTCTCTCTCTCTCTCTCTCTCTCTCTCTCTCTCTCTCTCTCTCTCTCTCTCTCTCTCTCTCTCTCTCTCTCTCTCTCTCTCTCTCTCTCAACACTCGAGCTTAATTTCCTCGATTTTGGCTTGATTTTAATTTTCTTCCTCCTTCTCTTGAAGCCTCTTGTCTTCTTAAGCCTCCTCCTCCTCCTCCTCCTCCTTCTCCTTCCTCTCTTACTTCTTCTTTTTCTCATCCTCTTCTCTTCTGTTTTTCATCCTCCTCTTCCTCCTTCTTATCTCCGTATCTCCTCCTCCTCTTCGTTCCTTCTCTAACGCTTCCTTTTTACCCTCTCCGTTTTTTCCTCCTCCTCCTCCTCGTCCTCCTCATCCTCATCCTTTTCTCTCATCAACCTCCTCTTTATCTTTCTACACTAACATCAACATTTAATTCCTCTCCTCCCTGTCCTCCTCCTCCTGCTCCTCCTCCTCCTTACCACCACACCCTGCAACATAAAAGCAGAATAAATTAATGCAAAAAACTCCCCCGCCACACACACGAGACGCGGGGTAACGAGACCCAGCCCGGCGAGGGTCCGCGGGGAACGAGGCGAGAAAGGGGACTTCGAACTACTGCAAGAAGAGAGAGAGTGAGAGAGAGAGAGAGTGAGAGAGAGTGTAGATTGTAAAAATGTAGCAGTGGAAGGAGGAGAAAGAAAAGAGGAAAAGAGAGAGAGGAGGAGAGAAAGAGAAGGAAAAAGAGAGAAAGGTGTGAAGGATAAAAGAGAGGAAGAGGAGGAGAAGGGGAAAAAAGAGGACTTCGAGAGAGAGAGAGAGAGAGAGAGAAGGACAAACAGATACTTAGATAAAAAGCGACTTAATGAGTGAGACGCAAAAGAGAAGCGTTATTACACACGCTTAAAAATGTATCTTGACTCACTGTTTGCCTTCCTTCTTTCCTTCCTTCCTCTCCCTCACTTCCTCCCTTCCTTACCCACTCCCTTCATTATTCACTGACTCCCTTCCATACTTACCCACACCCATCCCTTCCTCCCTTCCTTCCTTCCTTTCCTTCACTTCCTTCTTCTCCTTCACTTCCTCCCTTCCCCTCCTTCATTCCATTCCTTCCATCCTTTCCTTCACTCCCTCCCTCTGTTTGTCTTTCTACTTGCATTCCTTTTCTTTACTCCCTTCCTTCCTTCCTTCCTCTCCTTCACTTCCTCCCTTCCCCTCCTTCATTCCCTTCCTTCCTTCCTTTCCTTCACTCCCTCCCTCTGTTTGTCTTTCTACTTGCATTCTTTTTCTTTACTCCCTTCCTTATCCACTCCCTCCCTTCCTTCCTTCCTTCCTCTCCTTCAATCCCTTCCCTCCTTCCTTTCTTACTTACCCACCCCTCCCTTCCTTGCCCACTCCCTCCCTTCCTTACCCATTCACTCCCTTCCTTACCCATTCACTCCCTTGCTTACCCATTCACTCCCTTGCTTACCTATTCCCTCCCTTCCTTACCCATTCACTCCCTTCCTTATCCACATCCTCCCTTCCTTACCTTCACGCGGCGCCGGGACACAGAAGAGCAGACGAAGTGAAGTGAAGTGAAGTGAAGAGAAATGAAGAAGTGAAGTGAAGCAGTGGAGATAGCGTTTCTTTAATAGTTTCAGGGCATTTAAAATTTTCCTTTGTATCTCAGGGCCATTTAGTTATTTCTGTTATATTTTAGGCCATTTAGTAGTACCATTTATCCCTACAGGCCATTTAGTATAGTTCTTTCTATATGCTCACGCCATTTAGTCGCTTATTTTGTATCATCAAGCCATTTAGTACAATTTATTTTCCATCTTCATGTCATTTAGTAGTTATATTTTAACCCCTTGACTGCGGATTTCCTATAAGAAGACATTACCGAGCTACAGGAGTGAAGTAAAAAGTGTCTGCTGCAATTCAATGAAGAAAAATGTGAAGTCCTGCACCTTGGGAGGGGATATCCAGCACACCAATATCACATGGGAAACACTCCACTATCCACCATAGAGCCAGAGAAAGACCTGGGAGAATATGTTACCAGGTTACCAGTGAAGGCGAAATCCGTGCCAATCGCAGCGGACGGGTTAAGGCCATTTCCTAGTTTCTAAGATCGACCGACGAATCACCATTACTTCCAAAACACAATGGTTGGTATTAAAAGACAATCGGATTCTAATGAGTGTTTCTTCAGGTTCACGGTACAGAAGAAGGGTCAAACTACCACCGGGGTCATAAAACTACTCCTGAAAATTCCCAAAACTCCTACGAAAGCCTTGTCGAATCAGTTGGGTTCTAATGAGTGTTTTTAAGGTTCACGGTACAGAGGAAGGGTCAAACTACCACCAGGGTCATAAAACTACCCCTGGAAATGCCCATAACTCCTAAGAAAGCCTTGTCAAATAGGTGTTCTTGGGCGACGAAATGTCTTATTATACGAGCTAAGACTTTTTTCACACACTTTCGTTTCTAAAAAAAAAAAAAAAAAAAAAAAAAAGATACCTGATTCCTTTTCTTTTTTCTGCAAACAAGTGAAGCCAACCAAAACCAAGACATTTATTAAGGGGCGACATTTTTAAACATTTCATTTACACCTTCACGTCTTCTTTTTTTTTTTTTTTACCCCAGAACACAAAATAATAATGCCCAGACAATTACACAAAAAAGTTTATTTATACAACAATGTGGATTTTTCATCATAACACTAAATTGTTTTTCCACCACTTTCACTTTTAATGTTCACTTTCATTTATTTAACTTCACAAAACAACATATAATTACCTTCTAAAATTAGCAAGAGTTCATTAGCAAAGGTGAGGAAATTAGCATTGCATATTTTATAAAACTTAATAATTTCCTTCACTTTTTATTTCCATTTTTAGTGTTCATTTCTCTCCTGCTCGGCGTCATAACACAGTGCATTATTTATTTTCCATTTCCGGACACTCTCGTCACAGCACAGATGTAGGGATGAAGCGTTTAAAAATGAAACAATTATAGAAAAGAGAACTAATTTTTTCCTTCCACTTTCAATGTATTTTCTCGCTCCTTTTAAAAACCACATAGTCACGTTTTTTCTTTATTTTTTTTCCACCGTTCACATCTTTTTCCTGTACATGTGTTAGGTCATCCATGAACACTAGACATTCAGAAACACAACGAGGCTCAGGAAACACAAAACAAATCAACTCTTCCACAACACAAGGGCTCGTTTCACCTTCTTTTGGTCCACTAACTTAACTTATTTTCCGCTTACTTCCACCTGCTACCCCTTTCCACCAATCAACCTCTTCCACCTATCACGTACCCACTTCCCACCTACCGTTAATCCAAGTACCCAACCTGTCTCCCCCTGTTGGTGGGGGGTGTGGTGGGGGAGGGGGGGGAGGAGATTGTCTTTCGTTTCTTAAAAAAAAAAATAACATGATCCCTTCACTTTTTTTCTGCAAGCGAGGCCAACCATGAACAAGACATTTATTAAGGGCCACATTTTTAAACATTTCAATGCCGAAGCACACACATTTGACAAGGCTTTCGTAGGAGTTCCAACATTTCCATGGGTAGCTTTATGACCCTGATGGTATAGTTTGACCCTTCTTCTGTACCGTGACCGTGAAAAAACACTCATGAAAACTCGATTAATCTCCTTTTCGATCTCTGAAATTTGAACAGTGTGAGATTCGGGAGCGTCTGAGAACACCGATCGTAGAAACACAACAACCAGGGCGAAAGAACACACAGAAACACAATCCTTACACAGCCTTCGCAACACAAGAACCTTCGTATGTACTGTTTCACATATACTCACTATCATATGCTTTTTTATACTTATTTTCACAACTATTTTTCATTTTTTTCCACTGTCCTTTTTTGTTTTGTTTTTGTGGTTTCTTTATCTGTGCCTCTGCGGGGGGTCGGGGAAGGGGAGGGAGGGGGGAGGGAGGAGGGAGGTTAGGTTTAGGGGGAGAGAGGGAGTTGAGAGAGTGTTGGTGGAGAGGGGAGGAGGGAGGAGGGGGGTTGACAGGTTGGGGAGGGTGGAGATTAGGGTTGAGAAGGGGAGGGGAGGAGGGAATGCAGGGAGTTGGTTGGGGAAGAGGGGGGGGTTGGGGCAGGGGGAAGGTGGGGGGCGGAGAGGGGGGGAGATTACATTTCAGAAAGGGGGGAAAAAGGGACTGCAGGGGGTTGGGGGCGAGGGGGGGGTCAGGGAAGGGGAGGGTATGATTGTAGGGGGTTGGTGGTTATGGGTGGGTGGGAGGGGGGGGGGGTCGATGGTACAGTGACGTCACGAAATGCCATCTGCAAGTGTCATGTGCCTCTGTAGGGTGCCGCTGAGTGTGTGTGTGTGTGTGTGTGTGTGTGTGTGGCAGATGGCCGGCAAAAAACACACGGACGCAACACACGCAAACTATATGTGTACACAGATGGATGCACACACACACACACACACACACACACACACACACACACACACACACACACACACACACACACACACACGTACGAGTATATGATTTTTTTCCTCTTAAAATAATAATAATAACATAAATAATGATAATGATAGAGTAATTAAGAAGAAGAAGAAGAAGAAGAAGAAGAAGAAGAAGAAGAAGTAAGAAAAAGAAGAAGAAAAAATAGAAGAGAAAGTAGAAGAAGAAGAAGGAGAAGAAATAATAATGTATATATAGCGTATCTTACTCAAATGGCAGAGCATTACGAAAGAAGAGGAGGAGGAGGAGGAGGAGGAGGAGGAGGAGCAGACAGCAACAGCAGGCGAGGGAAAGTGTTTTGGGAGTGTCAACTGCTGGCTAAATCTACTCTCTCTCTCTCTCTCTCTCTCTCTCTCTCTCTCTCTCTCTCTCTCTCTCTCTCTCTCTCTCTCTCTCTCTCTCTTCCTCCTCCTTCTTCCCTCCCTCCCCCTCCTCCTCCTGTCTTCCTCTCCTCCTCCATCTTGCTTGTACTCCCTTTAACTCCACTCTCCTTCTCCTTCTCCTTCTCCTCCTCCTCCTCCTCCTCCTCCTCTCCTCCTCCTTTTTTTTCTTTCCTCTTTTTCTCCTTCTTCCTCTTCTTCTTCCTCCTCCTCCTCTTCCGCCGCCTCCTCTTCTTAATGGCTTTGCTCTTCCTAAACCCTTGTCTTTATTTTTTTCTTCCAACTCCTCCTCCTCCTCTTCCTCCTCTTCCTCCTTACACAGTCTCCTCTCCCTTCCTTTTGCTTGCCCTCCAGTATAGCCTCATTCTCCTCCTCCTTCTTCTCTTCCTTACAGTTTCCTCTCCCACTCGTCTGCTTGCCATTCCTTACCCTTTACTCTCCTCTTCCTCCTCCTCCTCCTCCTCCTCCTCCTTCTCTTCCTCCGCGCATCAAGACAAAGGATTCTACATAATGCCCCTCAACAACGCACGCGATTGGTCCACGTCAGCGCCAACTCGTGCTATGATTGGTAGATGGACAGACAGACAGACAGACGGCCAGCCAATGACGTGTGAGATAGGCGGAACGACCTTCAATCACGACTAGATAACCAATCAGTCGTTATATCCTGTCCTGATGATGATGATGATGACTATACCGACCTTTTTGTTATTTACTATATTTATTTGCGTCTCTCTCTCTCTCTCTCTCTCTCTCTCTCTCTCTCTCTCTCTCTCTCTCTCTCTCTCTCTCTCTCTCTCTCTCTCTCTCTCTTCCTATAATTTAATATTTTCAAGATGGGAGTATCGATGTCAGGTCTTCTGGAAACTTAGCTCGACTATTCTGATTTTTAGTATCGTGTTATCGCATAGTAGGAACGCAGTATAGTACTATATCGTAGCATCGTATAAATGTATTGTATTTTTATTCTAATTTATGTATTGGGGAAGTTTGTTTTTGCGTTTTTTTTTTCTTTGCTATGTCAGAAACGAGGACAACAACAACAACAACAGCAACAACAACAACAACAACAACAACAACAACAACAACAACAACAACAACCAATCTATAACGCCAATAACATGACAAGAATAACAACCAAAAAAATAAACTATAGCACAAAAAGACAACAGTAATAACAACAACAACAACAACAACAACACCAATACGTAACTCATCCCTCTCGCCCGACAAAAAAAAAAAGAATCATACGTGTTTGTTTTGATTTGTTTATTGTCTGTTTGTTTATATCTGTGTGTGTGTGTGTGTGTGTGTGTGTGTGTGTGTGTGTGTGTGTGTGTGTGTGTGTGTGTGTGTGTGTGTGTTGTCTCGCTTTCTATCTTGTTTGCTTTATTTATTTTTGTTTTCTTTATTTCTTTTGTTATTTATCTTTACTTTCTTATCTATCTTTATCTTACTGTTACGTTATTTGCTTTCCTCTAATTACAGCTTTTTTCCTCCTCTCTCTCTCTCTCTCTCTCTCTCTCTCTCTCTCTCTCTCTCTCTCTCTCTCTCTCTCTCTCTCTCTCTCTCTCTCGTCTGACTCAATTTTCTGTCTGATTTATTTTTTGTTTTGTTTTCTTTATATAATTCACTTTTTTTTTCTTTCTATTACTACTGTATTATTTTGATGTTGTTATTGATGTTGTTGTTGTTGTTGTTGTTTCGGGTCTCTTCAACATCCGAGTCTATGTTCTGTTTCTTTTTCTATTTCTCTTTCTCTTTCTTGTTTTTTTTTGTTTTTTTTGGGGGGAGGGTCTGTCTCTTCTTCTCCGTCTCTTCATATTTTGCATTCCTTCTTTGGTTTCTTTGTTATCTACTTTGTTCTCTTCCTTTGTGTCTCTGTTTCCCCCTGAGTCAATTTTCTCTGTCTCTCCACATTGCATTCCTTTTGTTTCTTTGGAGTCTACTTTGTTCTCTTCCTATGTCTCTTTGTTTCCCCTTGAACCAATTTTCTCTGTTACCTCACATTGTTGTTTCTTCGGCATTTACTTCACATTTACTTTTTCTTTGTATTGCTGGTTTCTTGTCTCCCTGTTTTTCCTTTTAGACAATTTTCTGCTTCATTTTCTTCTTCCTGCATGCGTTTTTCTTAGTATAACTTCCATTACTTTGCCTGTTCTTATGTTACTAGTTTCTTGTTTTCCTTGTTTTCCTTTCTGACAATTCTCTGCTTCAGTTTCTTTTTCCTGCATCCGTTTTTCTTAGTATTACATCTATTACTTTATCTTATTTATATTACTAGTTTCTTGTTTCCCTATTTTTTTTCCTTTTCAACAAATTCTTGCTTATTCTTTTTCTTTCTGCAGCCTGTTTTCTTTTTTTATCTCTTCTATTCCGTGTTGTCTTGTGTCTATACTCATCAGTAACTATTTTCTTCTTTGTCTCCTGTCTTCTATTTTCTTTCTACTTTGTTTCCTTCGTTTTTCATTTGCTTTTCCTTCCTCGTTTTCTCATATTCCTCTCGTTGCCTTTTTGTCCTTTCCTTTTTTCATTATTTTTCTTTTACAGTTTTTTTTTTCCTTATTATTGCTTCTTGTTTATTCGCTTCTCTTCTTTTTTTTTTTTTTGCATTCTTATTTTTCTTAGCTCCAGTTTGATTGTTTATTTGTTTGTTTGTTTGTTTGTTTCTCCTTTTTAGTTCTATCCACTCCACATTGCTTTCTCTTTGTTCTTTTTCTTCTTCTTCTTCTTCTTCTTCTTCTTCTTCTTCTTCTTCTTCTTCTTCTTCTCTGCGTCTTTAAACTGCACACCGTTTCTTTGTTTGTTCTCTTTCTTCCTCTTCTTCTTCTTCTTCTTCTTCTTCTTCTTCTTCTTCTTTTTCTTCTTCTTCCTCTTCTTCATCTTTTCTGCTTCTTATATAACACACCGTTTCTTCTTTGTTTACTCTTCTCCTTCTTCTTCTTCTTCTTCTTCTTCTTCTTGTTTCTCTTTCCCTTCTTCCCTTCCCCTTACTCCATTATCCTATGCTTCTCTTTATTATGTATTATCACGTATTTCCTGCTTCTTCATCCTCCAAGCTGCTCTACCTTCCTCTTTATTTTGTTTTCTCTCTTGTTTCCTTATTTCTCCACTCCTCCTTTCTTCCTCTTTATCATGTCTCTCTTGCTTCCCTGTTTCTCCTTTCTTCATTCTTCCCTTTTATTGTTTTCTCTTTCTCTTTTCCGCTTCGCTTATATACTTTTTCCCTTTATTTTGTTTTCTCTTTTTTTTCTTGCTTCATTTCTTCCTCTTTATCGTGTTTTCTCTCGCTTCCTCTTTCTTTTTCTTCGTTTTCCTTCACTTTTATCCTCTTTGTTGTGTTCTCTTTCTTCTCCTCTTCTTCTATGCTTTTTGTTTTTCGTCTCTTCCTCTTTTATCATGTTCTCTCTCGTCTCCTCGCTTCCTACGCTTCGCTTCACTTTCTCTGCATTATTTGGTTTTCCTTCTTCTTCCACTTCTTCAATTCCTCTTTTATTACGTTCTCTCCACCTCTTCCTCTTTATTCTGCTCTTCCGCATCCTCGTTCGCCTCTTCTTCACTCCTCTCTACCTCCTCTTTACTGTGTTCTCTCTCATCTCCTCTCTTCCTGTTTACTTCTTCTTATTCATTTATTTATTGTGTTTTTTTTTGTATTTTCTCTCCGCGTTTTGCTTCTTTCTCATTATTCTGTTTTATCTTCTTCCGTCTTAATTTTTCTCTTCTTCCCTTCTTTATCGTGTTCTCCGTCTTCTTGTTCCTCCCTTCTACATCCCTTCCTCTTTATCTGTTCTTCTTTGTTCATTCTTCACTTCTTCCTTAGTCCTTAACACTTCTTTCTTCCTCTTTTATCGCATTCTCTCTTTCGTCTGTTCGCTCCCTCACACTTCCCTTCTACACTCCTTTCCTCTTTATTCTGTTTCTCTCTCTCTCACTTTTTCCTTACTCCTCTCTTTTACTTCTTCATTCCTTTCTCTTTATTGTGTTTTCTCTTTCATCTTCTCAATTCTTTCTGCTTGCTATGTTTCTCTCGTCTCCTTCACACTTCCCTTCTTCACCCCTTTTTCTTTATTCTTCTTCCTCTATCTCTCTTTCTCTCTCCTACACACACACTTCCTTCTCTACTCCACTCTCTCTATTCTTCTTCTTCTATCTCTCTCTCCCACACACACACTTCCTTCTCCACTCCTCTCTCTCTATTCTTCTTCTTCTATCTCTCTCTCCCACACACACTTCCTTCTCCACTCCTCTCTCTCTATTCTTCTTCTTCTATCTCTCTCTCCCACACACACACTTCCTTCTTCACTCCTCTCTCTGTATTCTTCTCTCCTCTCTCTCTCCCACTCTTCCCTTCCACGAGGTTCTCCCGCTAATCGCTTCCTCTTAAAAGTAACCGCCGACGCAATTTCTCGCGATACAAGTCCAGTTTATTGACGGAGTGATTACACGGACGGCTGCCTGGCTGACTGACCGGCTGAAGAGATGGCTGACTGGGTGGGTGAGTGACTGACTGGCTGAATAGATGACTGGCTGACTGGCTGGCTGGATGAGTGGCTGAGACTGACTGATTGGTTGACTGGAGGAGTGACTAACTGACTGGCTGAATAGATGGATGGATAGATAGTTGGATGACTGGATGACTGACCGGGTGAAGAGATGGATAGATTACTGACTGGGTGGCTGACTGGCTAGTTGGCTGGCTGGTTGGCTGAGTAACTGACTGGATATACTTCTAACTGGGCTGGCTGACTGGCTAAGGATGGCTGATTGGCTGACTGGCTTTCTGGATGGGTGGATGCTTGGCTGACTGGATGACTGGCTTTATGGCTGGCCTACTTTGTGGCTGACTGACTGATTGGTTGACTGAGTGGATGCTTGACTGACTGACTGACTGACTGGCCGTGTAAGTGCTTGGCTGAATGGCTGGCTGGCTGACCAAGTGACTGGCTAGTTGAGTGAGTGGCTGGGTGGCTGGGTGAGTGGGTGAGTGGCTGGGTGGCTGGGTGGGTGGGTGAGTGATTGGGTGGGTGAGTGGCTGGGTGGCTGGGTGGGTGGGTGAGTGATTGGGTGGGTGAGTGGCTGGGTGGCTGGGTGAGTGGGTGAGTGGATCGGTGGGTGAGTGGCTGGGTGAGTGGCTGGCTGATTCACTTATAACGTGTTTGACTGCCTGACTAATTTTCCTGCTAGGCTATTTACGTTCCTCCCTGCCTCACCCTGCCTTGCCTTCCCCCTGTCTCCCTTGCTTACAACCTCCCTTCCCTTCCCTGCCTTGCCACCGCCTTTACTTCTCGTTCCCTTGCCTTCCCTTGCCTCTGCCTCCCTTCCTTGCACTCTCCCTGCCTTAGTGTTTCCTTGCTTGCCTTTCTGCTTTCCCTACCTCTCCCTCCCTTCCTCCCTTGCCTTGCCTCCCTGTCTTTCCTTCCTTCCTGCTTTCCCTACCTCTCCCTCCCTTGCCTTGCCTCCCTGTCATTCCTTACTGCTTTCCCTTCCCTGCCTTGATATATCCTTGCCCTGCTGTCTCCCTTTCTTCCCTTCCCTCCCTTCCCTTCCCTATCATCAATTCCCTCCCTTCCCTTCCCTGTCTTTCATTCCCTCCCTTACTGCCACCCTGCCTTACTGCCTTGCTCTCTCCCTACCTAGCCTTGCCTTCCTTCCCTGCATCTACTTCCTTCTCTTCCTCCCCTTCCCTTCCTTCTTTTCCTTCCCTTCCTTCCCCTCCCTGTCTCAATTCCTCGCCGCCTTGCTAACTGGCAGAGTAGTTTGGTAATTTGCTTGTTTCCTGCCCTGTCCACCTCTTCCTCTTCCTCTTCCTCCTCCTCTTCCTCTTCCTCTTCCTCTTCCTCCTCCTCCGGCTCTCGCTAACTACCTCGTCCAATGCCTGGCTAACGAGGATTCGCTTATGAGATGTCTCGTTAACCCGTTCGTCCGCTCTTCGCTCGTTCTCGTTAATGCGATATTTTCATCTATCGATTTTTTCTTAACTTTCCACTTGATTTTTATTACTTTCTTGTTGATTTTTCTTTATTTTTTTCAACTTTTCGCTCTCCTGTTTTTTTCTTTTTTCTTTTTTTTTCTCAACTCTTCCTTTTCTCTTGTTTTCTTCCTTTTTTTCTCTCTTTTCACTCTTGTTTTTTTTCTTTATCTATACTCACTCTTGTTTTCTTGCTTTCTTTTTCTTAATTCACTCTTTTCTTTTTTTATTTTCCTCAACTATTCGCTGTTTTTTTTCTTTTTCTTTCTTTTTTTCGCTCAGTTATTCGCCTTTTTAGTTTTCTTTTTCCGCTTTTTCTTTCTCATTTCTTCTTCCACTTATTGTTTTCTTTCTTTTCTTGTTTTCTTTCTTTTCTTGTTTTCTTTCTTTTCTTGTTTTCTTTCTTCTTGTTTACGATTTTTATATTGATTTATTTACTTATTTATTTGCTGAGAGAGAGAGATTATTTCCACATCGTCGAGTCTGTTTTTAACACAATTTCCCACGACCTCCACTTTCTTGGGATTTATGTGAGTGAGTGAGTAAGTGAGTGAGGGGGAGGGAGGAATGGGAAGAGAGAGGGGGAAGGAGGGAGGGAGGGGAAGAGAGGTGGGAAGGAGGAAGGATGACTCAGTGGGTGAAAGTGAAAGAGTGAGTGAGTGAGTGAGAGCGAGCGAGTGAGTGAGTGAGTGAAGCAACGTTTGAGATAGTAAACAGACCAAAGGGATGAGAGAGAGAGAGAGAGAGAGAGAGAGAGAGAGAGAGAGAGAGAGAGAGAGAAGCGCAAGAAGGGAATAAGGAAGTAAAGGAAAAGATGAGAAAATAAAATAAACAAGAGTAAAAGAAGAAAATAGTAAAGAAAAAGAAGACGAACGAATAAGAGAGAGAGAGAGAGAGAGAGAGAGAGAGAAACTACATAAAGTCTTCCTCTTAAATGTATGATCCGGCGAACTTCATCGACCAACGCTACCAAATAAAGCGAGGTCCACTGACTCTCTCTCTCTCTCTCTCTCTCTCTCTCTCTCTCTCTCTCTCTCTCTCTCTCTCTCTCTCTCTCTCTCTCTCTCTCTTTCTTGCTCTATTTTTATCATTTCCCTTTCCGCTTTCATTTATTTTTTAGAAGTGTGAATCTCTCTCTCTCTCTCTCTCTCTCTCTCTCTCTCTCTCTCTCTCTCTCTCTCTCTCTCTCTCTCTCTCTCTCTCTCGACACTCCGGTATATCTGAGATATATACAGAGTGTCAGAGACAGAGAGAGAGAGAGAGAGAGAGAGAGAGAGAGAGAGGAAATATGAATTTGTAAAGATATTAAAAAAAAAGAATCGGGGGAATATAATAAGAAAACAATGATAAATTGACTTGTTAAAACCCGTTAAAAAAAAATCAGAAAAATATGAATTACTACACTATAAGTAAACAAATAAACAAGAAAACACTATGAAATTCAGGACAAGGAAAGGAAATAGGAAACAGGAATGAAAGTAAAAAATAACAGGAAAGTTAGAAAGAACAAAATCTGATCACTGGAAATAACAAAAAAAGCAAGAAAATAAGAAGGAAAAAAATGTTGGAGAGGATTAGAAGGATTAAAACTGCAAAGAGGAGGAGGAGGAAGAGGAGGAGGAGGAGGAGGAGGAGGAGGAGGAGGATGACACTAAGCACCAGACGGAAAAATCAAGAGAACATGATCATAAAAAGTTTAAAAAAAATAATAAGCCACTTGGCACTAATGAGTAATTAGAGGCAAGGAGGAGAAAGGAGCGAAGATGAGGGCAGAAAAAATGGAGATAAAGGAAAGGTTGAAAACTTGCAGGAAAAATACAGATAAAAAAGGAGGTGATTATCTGATTAATTAAGGAGGGTTGAATGATGAAGTAAAGACAGAAAAAAAAGTAATTACGAAATGTGGAGATAAATGAGAACGAGAATAAAAAAAATATGAAAATTGTTGGTGATGAAAAAAAATAATGTAAAAAAATTATAGATACAATGATTACCAAATGAGGAAATGAAGGAGATAGAATAAATATGAGGAAAGGAATTGTCAAGAACTGTGATTTAATTGAAAATGAATACAAATAAAAAGTCAATCATAACTCACAAGAGGGAAACTGAATCACACACACACACACACACACACACACACACACACACACACACACAAACACACACACACACACACACACAGTAAAAAATGATGTCCACGTTCAGTCACATTTTTGTTGTGTATTAATGAGTGGCTTTCAAGGTAACTCACAATACTGTCTCTAATTATGGTCTCGAGTAGCTTACCTACAACTGAAGTTTGAGTAATGGGCTTGTAATTACCCGGTATTTCTTTTGGTCTCCTTTTCTTAATATTCTTGCAGCAAATAATTGACTAATGTACCTCTATTTGACTTTTCTGAACTTGTAATTAGCTGACAAGTATCTTAAAACAGGGATCCTCATTTGCCTCTTCCAAAGCTGTTACTGAGTTTTCTGTCATTTGGTAATCATTGTACACCTATAATTTTTTTACATAATTTTTTAATCACCAACAATTTTCATCTTTTTTTTTCTTGTTCTCATTTATCTCCACATTTCGTAATTACTCTCTTTTGTCTATTTCATCATTCAACCCTCCTTAATTAATCAGATAATCACTTCCTTTTTTATCTTTATTTTTTCTGCAAGTTTTCAACCTTTCCTATATCTTCACTTTTTTCTGTCCTTATTTTCGCTTCTTTCTGAAAACCTCTCTCATTGGCGGCCAGAAAGGATTAGGAGGAAAAACATGGGGAAAAATCTTATTACGAGGAAGAAATTAAAAGAAAAACAAGAGACAAAGCTTACTAACAAAAGGAAGAAAAGAATATGTTACAAGGAAGTTAGAGAAAGGCGGAAAAAGATTAAGGAAGACAAGGGAAAGAAAATTAAAAGGGGAAAAAAATGATACAACACTTATAGAATGAAGACAATGCCACAGAAAGAATGAAGGAAAGAAGAAAACAAAAGACAACGGAGAGAGAGGAGGGAGGAGGAAGGGACAAAAGGAGAGAGAGAAGACAATAGTTGCTAAGTTTTCAGTCTCTCTCTCTCTCTCGGCGCCTCGACACAATGCCTCAGAAATAACTTCGCTAACTTTTTTTTTTCTGAGGCGGAGGAGAGAAAAAAAAAAAAAGTAGAAAAAAAAGGAAAGTTACATCACCAATACTTTTATACCCCACAGAATTCTCACACACACACACACACACACACACACACACACACACACACACACACACACACACACACACTATCACACACTATCACACACACACACACTATCACCAACATCACCAGCATCACAATCACCATCATCATCGCTATATACACCACGGGAACACCACCACCATTACCACCATCACCACTATCACCACCATCACCATCACACACTACCACGTTTAAAGAGCCGAAGATCAACACAACCACCACCACAAGAGACAACCACACACTAACCCCTCCACCACACACACACACACACACACACACACACCTACACACCACTGCCACCACAAACACACGCTTATGGCTACACACAGTGTCAGCTGGGAGGAAGAAGACGAGGAGGAGGAGGAGGAGGAGGAGGAGGAGGAGGAGGAGTCTTAGGCACCACTCGCCAAGATATCTCTGCCAAGACTTTGCAATCTACGACTTCGCCATTCAATAGATTCGCTACCTAGTTCATGTGTCCTTAAGTCTCCTTCCTCACTCCTGTCCGTGTTTACCCTTGCACCTTGGTTCGATTCCCCGCCTCTTACTAACTCCTTTCCCTGTCCTTATTTTCCCCTATCTCTCCCTCCCTTTTAAGTTTCTTCCTCCTTGTTCTCCTTTTTTTCCACTTTTTTCGCTTTTTTTAGTAATTGTCTCGTTTTTTCTTTTCTTTTTTTTCCTTGTCATGTTATTTTCTTCCGTCCTGTCTTCCTTTGTCTTTAACTTCCTTCATCTTTTTCTTTTCTTTTTTTTCCTTGTCATGTTATTTTCTTCCATCTTGTCTTCCTTTGTATTTAACTTCCTTCATCTTTTCTTTTCTTTTTTTTTCCTTGTCATGTTATTTTCTTCCGTTTTGTCTTCCTTTGTCTTTAACTTCCTTCATCTTTTCTTTCATTTTTTTCCTTGTCATGTTATTTTCTTCCGTCTTGTCTTCCTTTGTCTTTAACTTCCTTCATCTTTTCTTTTCTTTTTTTTCCTTGTCATGTTATTTTCTTCCGTCTTGTCTTTCTTTGTCTTTAACTTCCTTCATCTTTTCTTTTCTTTTTTTTTCCTTGTCATGTTATTTTCTTCCGTCTTGTCTTCCTTTGTCTTCATCTTTTCTTTTTTTTCCTTGTCATGTTATTTTCTTCCGTCTTGTCTTTCTTTGTCTTTAACTTCCTTCATCTTTTCTTTTCTTTTTTTTTCCTTGTCATGTTATTTTCTTCCGTCTTGTCTTTCTCTGTCTTTAACTTCCTTCATCTTTTCTTTTATTTTTTTTCCTTGTCATGTTATTTTCTTCCATCTTGTCTTCCTTTGTCTTTAACTTCCTCCATCTTTTCTTTTATTTTTTTTCCTTGTCATGTTATTTTCTTCCGTCTTGTCTTCCTCTGTCTTTAACTTCCTTCATCTTTTCTTTTATTTTTTTTGCTTGTCATGTTATTTTATTCCGTCCTGTCTTCCTTTATAACTTCCTTCCTTCATTCTTTCTTTTTTTTTTTTGTTGTTTTCTTCCATCTTGTCTTCTTCATCTTTTCTTTTCTTTCTTCCATCTTGTCTTCCTCTTTAACTTCCTCCATCTTTTCTTTTTTTTTCCTTGTCATGTTATTTTCTTCCGTCTTGTCTTCCTCTGTCTTTAACTTCCTTCATCTT
>NW_026111906.1:175000-187500 GCF_024679095.1 Eriocheir sinensis
AAATAGATCAAATATGTTAGTTAGTTAGTTAGGAAGAATATATTGAGTAGTAATAATAAAATTTCGCTTTACTATAATTGCTAAACCACGACTAAATAACACACACACACACACACACACACACACACACACACACACACACACACACAGCTGGTCGTCCTTAACCTCGCAGACGATTGACAAATGATTGATAATATGAATATGTCCTCTCTCTCTCTCTCTCTCTCTCTCTCTCTCTCTCTCTCTCTCTCTCTCTCTCTCTCTCTCTCTCTCTCTCTCTCTCTCTCTTATGATAATGAGTATGAGACAAAGATGCAATAAATGAATACAAAGAAAAGAAAGAAACAGAGCAAATAAGAGAGAGAGAGAGAGAGAGAGAGAGAGAGAGAATAATAAGCCCACACAAAAGAACAAGAGCCACAAAGGTTACAAAGGGGGAGAGAGAGTGTTGTCAAGAACGTAATTATTAAAAAATGCTTGACACTTAAAATCTCCAGCAAGCAAAAAAAAAAAATAAATAAATAAAAATAAAAATACTGAATGAATTAAATACTGATAATAATGATACAAATTAAAATAAGAAAGTGTTGTCAAGAACATAATTATTAAAAAAAATGCTTGACACTTTAAATCTCCAGCAAAAAAAAAAAAAAAAAAAACTGAATTAATTAAATACTGATAATAATGATACAATTTAAAATAAGAAAGTGTTGCTGAAGAACATAATTATTAAAAAGATGCTTGACACTTTAAATCTCCAGAAAGCAAAAAATAAAAAATAAATAAAAAATAAAAATACTGAATGAATTAAATACTGATAATAATGATACAATTTAAAATAAGAAAGTGTTGTCAAGAACATAATTATTAAAAAATGCTTGACACTTTAAATCTCCAGCAAGCAAAAAAAAAAAAAAATAAATAAATAAATAAAAATACTGAATGAATAAAATACTGATAATAATGATACAAATTAAAATAAGTAAGTGTTGCTGAAGAACATATTAAAAAAAATACTCTACACTTGAATCCTTAGAAAGCAAGAAAAATATGAATAAATAAAATACTGATAATACTAGCGCAAAATAAAATGCTGAAAATATTATGTTAAAAACTGAATAAAATGCTAAATGATACAAAAAAATCGATATCTTTACTATAGACATTTCTGAAACCGAGTTATCCAAAAAAATCTGTACATTAAAATCTCTATAAGTGACAAAAATAAATTACAAAAAAATCGATACCTTTATCATAGACATTTCTGAAACCGAGTTATAAAAAAAAAATCTGTTCTTTAATATCTCTAGAAGTGACAAAAAGAAAGCATCACTAAATCATAACAAAATCGAAACCTTTCCACTTATTATTCTTTTAAAAGTAACCAACACTTCTTTAAAAGACACAATCCAGTTCACACTCCTAATAAAAAACATTGAATCCTTATTAACACAAACCAAAGTAAAGTTTAATCATACTTTTAACACTTTGACAACACCTTTTCCCTTCCCTCCATCATTTAACCTTCTCATAAAGTATCGAATCCCTTATCAATACAAAACATAAGTAGAGCTCAATCCCTTTCTTAACGCTAACACAACACCTTTTTCCTTTCCTCCATCATTTAACCTTCTCATAAAGTATCGAATCCCTTATCAATACAAAACATAAGTAGAGCTCAATCCCTTTCTTAACGCTAACACAACACCTTTTTCCTTTCCTCCATCATTCAACCTTCTCATAAAGTATCGAATCCCTTATCAATACAAAACAAAAGCAGAGTTCAATCCTTTTCTTAACACTAATAAAGCAGCTTTTTCCTTTCTTTTCTCATACAAACGCTTCATGGAGTTTTGAATCTCTTATCAATACAAAAACCTAAGCAAAGTTCAATCCTTTTCTTAACACTAACACAACAGCTTTTTCCTTTCTTTTCTGATATAAACGCATCATAGAGTATTGAATCCCTTAATAAATAAAAACAATATAGAGTTGAATCATCTTTTTAACACACATAGAACACGTTTTTTTTCCTTTTTCCTCATTTAAACGCCTCACAGAGCATTCAATCCCTTATTAAAGCAAACGTAAACAGACTTGAATCCTTTTCTTATCACACACAACACCTTTTCCTTTTTCTCTCTCCTTCAAATCCCTTATCGCGCACTGAATTCCTTATTAAATCAAACCAAGGTAGTTGACTACACTTTCTAACACACACAACACCTTCCTTCCTCGCTCCCTTACCTTCAATTACCTTCACCTTTAATTACCCTCGCGACAATTAGCATTACGACGCCAAAACAACACCGTGTAATTAATTCTCAGGTGCGGTGCGGGGGGCGGCAGGTGAGTAGCGCCGCGGACAGGTGAGGGCCTCGTGCTCCTCAGGTGTGCGGGCTACCTGTCGATACCGCCACTCAGGCCCCCACTACACCTGTCCCACCTGTGTCCCGCCAAGGAGGAAGGATGACAGGTAAAGGACGGGAAAAGGTGTATAACAGGCGCACGGAATTCATAGTTTGTGTTCGCTGTTTTTGTTGTTGTTGATGATGGATAACTATCGTACCCACACATGCAGATAACGACAGTCCTTTATAATATCGTTAAAATCGCTAATTACTGATGGGTTTTTTTGTAATAATTATGAGCGAGAAGCCGGAAAATGCATGTGTTGAGAGAGTACGATAATCTAGTATTCGGGGAGTGCGATAATCTAGTGTTCGGAGAGTAGGTTACGATAATCTAGTGTTTGGAGAGTAGGCTACGATAATCTAGTGTTTGGAGAGTGGGTTACGATAATCTAGTGTTTGGAGAGTAGGCTACGATAATCTAGTATTTGGAGAGTAGGCTACGATAATCTAGTGTTTGGAGAGTAGGCTACGATAATCTAGTGTTTGGAGAGTAGGCTACGATAATCTAGTGTTTGGAGAGTAGGCTACGATAATCTAGTGTTTGGAGAGTAGGCTACGATAATCTAGTGTTCGGAGAGTGCGATTATTTAGCGACGCAGATGAGGCGCGCGTATTTAAATTCCTGGCGGCGAGGATCAAAGAGCGACTGGGAATCCGACTTCAAACGGACGACTACGAGAACGCGAAAAAAAAAAAAATAGAAAGAAAACATCCACCCAACCACTTCCATCGTCCGCCACCTTTCCTTCTTCTCTCCCTCTTTATCATGTTCTCTCTCTCTTCTTCTTCTTCTTGTTCCTCGTTACTTCCCTTCTGTGTTCCTCTCTCTTTATTGAACTTTGTATATCTTTGCCTCACTCCTAAACCTTCCCTTTTTAATTTTCTCTTTATCATGTTCTCTCTCTCTCTCTCTCTCTCTCTCTCTCTCTCTCTCTCTCTCTCTCTCTCTCTCTCTCTCTCTCTCTCTCTCTCTCTCTCTCTCTCTCGTTCCTCCTCCTTACTTCCCTTCTTTATTCCTTTCTCTTTGCTGTTGTGTTCTCTCTCTTCTTCTCTCTTCTCACTCCCCCCCATCACCATCACCACCACCATCACCACTATCACCACCACCGCCGCCACCACCACCACCACCACCTCCGTTTTCGTTCTTCCAGCCAAAAAACTCCTGCGGGAAATCAGGGAAGTAAAACAATAGCCTTGGAGGAAAAAGAAAGTCGTGAATAAGTTAAGACAAAGGAGAAGTTGGTCGACAAAGGTGTGTGCGTTTTTTGCCTGTACAAGTTTAGAGGAAGAGAAAGAGAAGGGAAAAAATAATGTAATGGAAGTTTTAAGCCTAAGTTACGTTTAAAGAGAAAGAAATTGATTTAGACTGATGTTGACTTTTCTTACGTTCTATTCAGGATTCTTTTTTTCATATAAATTTAGAGAAGGAGAGAAAGAGAGATGGAAAAAAATATATGATGGAGGTCTCGTGCATAAGTTACGTTTAAAGAGAAAGAAATTGAGTTGGATTGATGTTGATTTTTCTTCCTCTTTATTCAGGATTCTTTTTTTTCATATAAATTAAGAGAAAGAGAGAAAGAGAGATGGGAAAAAAATATATATGATGGAGGTCTCGTGAATAAGTTACGTCTAAAGAGAAATAAAATGAGTTACGTTGATATTTATTTGTTCTCCCTTTTACAAGTTTATGATTCAGGACATTTTTTTATCCATACAAGTTAAGAGAAAGAGAAAGAGATGGAGAGTAGAGGAAAAATAAATGGTGGAGGTTTCGTGCATAGTAGTAGTTGTAGTAGTAGAAGTAGTAGTAGTAGTAGTAGTAGTAGTAGTAGTAGTAGTAGTAGTAGTAGTAATAATAGAAATAGTAGTGGGTGCCAGATATTTTACCCCCTGGACATATTCCCTTCTGGACATTTCCCCCTCCGGACATTTTCCACCCACTCAACTATCTGTTTAATACGAGCGAAATTATAAATAAATGAATGGTAAAACAGGCGACTAAAGATAAGGAACATATAATAAAAAAGAAATATGGGAAGTAAGAAAGAAAGAGGGAAACGGGGGTAGTTTTTGGATGCCCTGTGCGCGTTCCCGAGGCCCTTCGACTTTCCATCCCAGATACGATAAACGCGGTGAGCAGCGCCTTCACAGCATTTACGATTAATTTCATAATCCAGTCTGGTAGTTTTAAGAAGCGAGTTCTTGCACTGCCCTCCTTGCCTCGGCGGGGTAAGGAGCGCCAGCGAGCCCAAGGTCTCCCTGGCGAGCGTGGCAGCGCTGGAGGGCTCCCCGAAGGACACCTTGGTGTTCCCCGGGGCGTCCGCGGAGGTACCGGGTAGATGGGGCTCGTTAGCCGTGGTAGGCAGTCCATCTAGGAGAGCAAACTCCGAACAACAAACCCGGGCAGGTGAGGCTCGTTAGCCGTGGTAGGCAATTCGCCTAGGAGAGCAAACTCCGAACAACAAACCCGGGCAGGTGGAGGTCGTTAGCGTGAGCAGTTCACCTAGGAGAGCAAACTCCGATTACAAACCCGGGCAGGTGGAGGTCGTTAGCGTGAGCAGTTCACCTAGGAGAAGGACAACTCTGATTACAAACCCGGGCAGGCGGAGGTCGTTAGCCGTGGGAGGCAATTCACCTAGGAGAAGGACAACTCCGAACAACAAACCCGGGCAGGTGGAGGTCGTTAGCCGTGGGAGGCAATTCACCTAGGAGAAGGACAACTCCGAACAACAAACCCGGGCAGGTGGAGGTCGTTAGCCGTGGGAGGCAATTCACCTAGGAGAAGGACAACTCCGAACAACAAACCCGGGCAGGCGGAGGTCGTTAGCCGTGGTAGGCAATTCGCCTAGGAGAAGGACAACTCCGAACAACAAACCCGGGCAGGTGGAGGTCGTTAGCCGTGGTAGGCAATTCGCCTAGGAGAAGGACAACTCCGAACAACAAACCCGGGCAGGCGGAGGTCGTTAGCCGTGGGAGGCAATTCACCTACGCGACGGACAACTCCGAACAACAAACCCGGGCAGGTGGAGGTCGTTAGCCGTGGGAGGCAATTCACCTAGGAGAAGGACAACTCCGAAGAACAAACCCGGGCAGGCGGAGGTCGTTAGCCGTGGTAGGCAATTCGCCTAGGAGAAGGACAACTCCGAACAACAAACCCGGGCAGGCGGAGGTCGTTAGCCGTGGTAGGCAATTCGCCTAGGAGAAGGACAACTTCGAACAACAAACCCGGGCAGGCGGAGGTCGTTAGCCGTGGTAGGCAATTCGCCTAGGAGAAGGACAACTTCGAACAACGAACCCGGGCAGGCGGAGGTCGTTAGCCGTGGGAGGCAATTCGTCTAGGAGAAGGACAACTCCGAACAACAAACCCGGGCAGGCGGAGGTCGTTAGCCGTGGGAGGCAATTCGTCTAGGAGAGGGACAACTCCGAACAACAAACCCGGGCAGGCGGAGGTCGTTAGCCGTGGGAGGCAATTCGTCTAGGAGAGGGACAACTCCGAACAACAAACCCGGGCAGGCGGAGGTCGTTAGCCGTGGTAGGCAATTCGCCTAGGAGAAGGACAACTTCGAACAACAAACCCGGGCAGGCGGAGGTCGTTAGCCGTGGGAGGCAATTCGCCTAGGAGAAGGACAACTTCGAACAACAAACCCGGGCAGGTGGAGGTCGTTAGCCGTGGGAGGCAATTCGCCTAGGAGAAGGACAACTTCGAACAACAAACCCGGGCAGGCGGAGGTCGTTAGCCGTGGGAGGCAATTCGTCTAGGAGAGGGACAACTCCGAACAACAAACCCGGGCAGGCGGAGGTCGTTAGCCGTGGGAGGCAATTCGCCTAGGAGAAGGACAACTTCGAACAACAAACCCGGGCGGGTGGAGGTCGTTAGCGTGAGCAGTTCACCTAGGAGAAGGACAACTCTGATTACAAACCCGGGCAGGTGGAGGTCGTTAGCGTGAGCAGTTCACCTAGGAGAAGGACAACTCTGATTACAAACCCGGGCAGGTGGAGGTCGTTAGCGTGAGCAGTTCACCTAGGAGAGCAAACTCCGATTACTAACCCGGGCAGGTGGAGCTCGTTAGCGTGAGCAGTTCACCTAGGAGAGCAAACTCTGAATACAAACCCGGGCAGGTGGAGGTCGTTAGCGTGAGCAGTTCACCTAGGAGAGCAAACTCTGAATACAAACCCGGGCAGGTGGAGCTCGTTAGCGTGAGCAGTTCACCTAGGAGAAGGACAACTCTGATTACAAACCCGGGCAGGAGGGGGTCGTTAGCCGTGGTAGGCAGTCCTCCTAGGAGAAGGAAAACTCCGAATTCAAACCAACACACACACACACACACACACCAACCGGGCAGGTGGGGCTCGTTATAGGCGTCGTAGACAATCCACCAAGGGGAATCAACAAAAGAAGGGATAATAACAGTGAAGACAAGAAAGGAATAATATGGAATCAGAACCGGACAAAAAAGGATAATATAAGATGGAACACCGAAAAAAGGATAATTAAGAAGACAACATCGAGAAAACCATAAGATACACACGGACCATCAAGACTGAAACAGAAGACCAAGAAATGGATGGTATAAAAAGAACGGCAAAAAAGATAATGTAATAACAACGCTAAAAAAAATAACGTAGAAATAAAAAATCGAGAAAAGGAAAATAAGGAAAATATAGAAACATCAAGAAAAGAAAACAAACATCATCCACCTTTCGGCCCTAACATCAACATCGCCAAAATTCTGGGTGGGTCTCTTCTGGGAGGAAAGAGGCTCACCCAGACCACTAAGAACATCAAAAAAGGATGATATAGAAGAGAAGAAAAAACATCGGTAAAAAAATAAACATCATCCACCTTTCGGCCATAACATCAACATCGCCAAAATTCTGGGCGGGTCTCTTCTGGGAGGAAAGAGGCTCACCCAGACCAACAAGAACATAAAGAAAGGATGATATATAAGAGAAGAAAAAACATCGGGAAAAAAACCAACAGCAAGAAAAAGAACACCAATAATATTATATACAAAAGAAAAAAGAGGAAAGAAAAAAGAAAAAGAAAAAGGAAAGTAAAAGAAAAACACCAATCAAAAACAAAATAAAATAAAATAAAATAAATAATAATAAAATAAAATAAATAAAACGATTAATTAATTAAATGAATAAATAAAATATAGTAAAATTTAAATATAAATATAATAAAATACAAACACACATCATCCACTTTTCGCCCCGAACATCAACATCAACCAAGTTTTGGGTCTTATGGGGAGGAAGAGGCTCATCCAGACCACCACGGACCACCACAAAATGGATGATATAAAAAAAAAAAACAGCCGGAGAAAGGATAAAATGTAAATAAAACAAAAAAATGAATAATATAACAGGATAGACACATAACAGCAAAAAATTATAAACACAAAATACTTAAAGAAGACTGATCCATTAACTATTTGACTGTCTAAGCAATAGGAGCGCTGAAGTCATCCTCAAACTTTACTTAGCACTAGTTAGACCTCACCTCGATTATGCAGTTCAGTTCTGGTCCCCCTACTATAGAATGGATATCAAGATGTTAGAATCTGTACAGAGGAGGATGACAAAGATGATTCAGGGGGTGAGAAACTTGCCGTATGAAGACAGGCTGAAGCATTTAAATCTACACTCTCTAGAAAGGCGAAGGTTGCGAGGAGACCTGATAGAAGTCTATAAATGGGTGAAGGACTTTGATAATGGGGATGTCAATAGGGCTTTGGTTGTAAAAGAACCAGGTAGGTTTTAAGTTAGATAAATTCAGATTCAACAAAGACATAGGCAAGAATTGGTTTACCACTAGGGTTGTGGATGAATGGAACAGGCAGTCATGTTGTGGGTGCCAATACCATAGATACATTCAAGAAGAGGTTGGATAAATTCATGGATAGCGAGATAAGGTGGGGTTAGGATTACAGGAGCTGCCTTGTATAGCCCAACCGGCCTCTTGCAGACTCCTTACGTTCTTATGTTCTTATGTTCTTATAACTTACGTTTAAAGAAAAAGAAAATGAGTTACGTTGATGTTTATTTTTCTTCCACTCACAAGTTTATGAATATTCAGGATTATGTTTCATCCATATAAGCCTAGGAAGAGAGAAGAAGAGGAAGAGAGAAGGGAAAAAGTATATGATGGAGATTTCGAGCATAATTTACGTTAAAACGGAAATAAAATAACTTAGGTTGATATTAATTTACTTTTTTTCCTCTTGGAAGTGTATGAATATTCAGGAATCTTTTTTTATCCATATGAGTTTAGAGAAGAAGGGAAAAAATATAAAGAAAATATTAAGCTGAAGTTACATTTAAACAGATAATAAAATAAGTTAGGCAGAGATATATTTTTCTACCTCTCACACATTAATGAATATTCAGTGGCATCTTTTTTTATCCATTTAAGAAGCAAGAGGAAAAAATATATAAAGAAAAATTCGAGCCTAAGTTACGTTTAAATAGAAATAAAAATAAATTAGGCTCAGATTTAGCATTTTCCTTTCTCTCACACGTGTACGAATACTCAGAATTATCTTTTTTTTTTATTCTCCTTCCCCCGGGGCCGCCTCCCCTTGTGACAATGGAAAAAAATATATATAATTGAGGGAAAGTCGGAAGTGGTTGCGATAAAAAATGTAAATTACTGAATGAATGTTTTTTCTACCTCTCCTAAAACATCATTATTAAGGCAACATTATGTATTTATGAGGGGGAGGGGTGGGGGGAGGGGTGGGGCGAAGGGGGGAGGGGGGAGGGGAGGGGGAGGGTTGTGAATATGATAATGAGAAATGTTATAATTCTTTTCTTTCTTCTCTTCCTTCTTTTCTTCTTCTTCGTTTTCTTCTCCTTTTACTTGTTTGTGTTGTCAATAAGGTAATGAAAAACGTAATTATTCTTTTTCTTCTTTTTCCTCCTCCTCCTTTTCCTTCTTTTCATATTTCTTCTTCTTCTTCTTCTTCTTTTTCTTCTTCTTCTTCTTCTCGTTTTTGTTGTGTATTTGATAAGACGCGTCACTGCTCTTCTTCTTTTCCTTCTTTTCTTTATTCCACTTGTTCTTCGTCCACCTCTTCATCTTTCTATTGATTCTCCTTTTTCTTTTAGCTTTCTTTTTTTTCCATTTTCTTTTCTTCATTTTCTTCTCCTTTTTCTTTTTCTTCTCTTCCATCTTCTTCTTCTTCTTCTCCTTCATCTTTTTCATCTTCTTCTTCTTCTTCATTTTCTTCATCTTCTTCATCTTCTTTTTCTTCTACTTCTCCTTCATCATCATCTTCTTCTTCTTCTTCTTCTTCATCTTCTACTACTCAGTATGTTCACGGTAACGCTTCCAATATCGTACGTCAATAGGTGGGTAGGTAGTAGGATAGGTAAACAGGTAGGCAGAGAGGTAGGAAGGCAAGAAGGAAGGTGAGTAAACATGTAGGTAAACAGAGATAGAAAAAAGAAACAAAAAATAAAAATGCGTACAAATTGGGCCTCGGGGTAACTCGGCTCACTCGCAGTAGTGTAATTTTGGGGTTTTTCTTTCTGTGTCAAGGTCTTGTTTTCTCTTTCTGATTGAGTAACACACACACACACACACACACACACACACACACACACACACACACACACACACACACACACACACACACACACACACACAATGGAAGGTAAGTGAGTAAATAAGTAGTTAGATATCAAGGTAGGAAGGAAGGAAGGAAGAAAGAAAGGAAGGAAGGAAGGAAGGAAGGAAGGAAGGAAGGAAGAAAGGAAGGAAGGAAGAAAAGAAGGAAGGAAGGAGGTAAAGATGAAAAAAAAAGTTGGAAAGAAAAAAAAGAAAGGAAGGAAAAAAAGGAAAGAAGGAAAGAAGAATGAAAGAATGGTAGGTAGGAAGGTAGGTAAGTAAATGGGTAAGTAAACAAAACAAACAAACAAACAAAAACAAGAGAAAGTAAGAGTACAAATACCTCCCTATGAGTGTGTGTGTGTGTGTGTGTGTGTGTGTGTGTGTGTGTGTGTGTGTGAACGCGCGCTGAACGAAATAACGAAGGTGACGGCCTGCCTTCACCCCCCCACCCCCCCCACCCGCCACACACACACACACACACACACACACACACACACACACACACGCACACACGCACACACACACACTGCTAACAGATACAAACGGTCCATTACTCTCGTCTCTCTGGGCATTGCTAGCCTGATAACGGGGGAGGAGGAGGAGGAGGAGGAGGAGGAGGAGGAGGAGGAGGAGGAGGAGGAGGAGGAGGAGGAGGAGGAGGAGGAGGAGGAGATGATATTAGAGAAAATTTATGAGGGTGTAATTTTAAAGGCGAACAAGATAGGAAAGAACATTATTATTGGTGATGAAGGGAAATAAAAAAAGGTAATGTGCGTGAGAGAGAGAGAGAGAGAGAGAGAGAGAGAGAGAGAGAGAGAGAGAGAGAGAGAGAGAGAGAGAGAGAGAGAGAGAGAGAGAGAGAGAGAGAGAGAGAGAGAGAGACCTTCCCTCCTCTTTCTCAGAAAGAAACACAAACGGGAACTTACCTGAGGCCGCCACACACACACACACACACACACACACACACACACACACACACACACACACACACACACATACACACACACACACACACACAAGGAAATTCTCTTTGTGTTCGTTCCTTCTTGCGTTTTGCGAGAGAGAGAGAGAGAGAGAGAGAGAGAGAGAGAGAGAGAGAGAGAGAGAGAGAGAGAGAGAGAGAGAGAGAGAGAGAGAGAGAGAGAGAAAGCAGAGAGAGAAGACTTTAATATGAATGCGTTCTTAACAAGCTTAATTATGCTAATGGTTACTCTTTCGTCTTGGGCAAACACACACACACACACACACACACACACACACACACACACACACACACACACACACGCACGCACACAGAGGATGGAATCGGACGAGAGATTCTAGTAAAATATGACACGAAAAATATTTAGAAAAGCCTCCCTTCCCTTCCCTCTCCCTTCCCTTCCCTTCCCTCTCTACCCTCTCCCTCTCCCTTCCCTCCCCCTTTCCTTCTCTTCCCTAACCCTTCCTTCCCTTCCCGAACCCTCCCTT
The DNA here is from genome assembly GCF_024679095.1 of Eriocheir sinensis. Lineage (NCBI taxonomy): Eukaryota > Metazoa > Arthropoda > Malacostraca > Decapoda > Varunidae > Eriocheir > Eriocheir sinensis. The sequence goes on from NW_026111906.1 coordinate 186,503, forward strand.
CCCTTCCCTCTCTTTTGTCTCCCTTCCCTTCCCTAAGAACACAAAGGAAGAAAATTTAAAAAGAAAACGCGAAGGAACTGAAATAAAGAAAGAAAAGCTACACGATTATCAAAACAAATGAATTTAAAGAATCGTCAAAACAAAAGCAAAAAAAATAACATACAAAGAAAAAAGGTGAAAAAAAGAGAAATTTAGAAAGGACGAAAAGAAAAAGAAATATGAAGAAATGAAAAAGAAAAAAAATATAACAGGAAAAAAGGGAAAAAAAGGTGTAAACGAGAAATTAAGAAAAGACGAATAGAAAAAAGAGAAAGATAAAATGAGGAAAAAAACATATAACTAAAGAGAAAAAAATAATGAGAAAAGAAATACTGAAAAATAAGAAAAAAGAGACGAAGGACAGAGAAAGTAAACAGATCCAAACGAAGGAAAACAAAATAATGATGAAAACAAATGAAGAAAAAATCGAGAAAAATAAAGACAAAAAAGAGAGGAATCAAGGAAGACGAATAGAAAAAAAAAAAACATAAAAAGACGAGAAAAACATAGAGGAAAAATAATGAGAAAAGAAATACTAAAAAATAAGAAAGGAGAAAATGAAACCAAGTGAGTGAAGAAAAATATAGGAGAAAAAAACAATAACAAAACTGCTGCAGAAGGAGAACTGAGATAAAAAATAAAGACAAATAAGAAAGAAAATGAAAAAACACGACCCAAGAAAACAGCGAAGACGAAGGCAAACTTAATTAACATTCGAGTCGAGCAGAAAAACATTGTCAAAACAGAGTGAAAAAAATAACATACAAGAAAAAAAAAGAAAGGGGGATAAGCGAAAAGAAGAGGGTTTGAGAGAGAGAGAAATAAAAGAATAAGAAATCACAAAAAAACGTAGAAATAACAGACGAAAAACAAAAAAAAAAAAGAAAAGAAAAGGAAAGTAAAGGACATGAAACACAAAACTGCAGTGAAAAATATCTAACGGACGAACGAACGAACGA
>NW_026111906.1:195000-207500 GCF_024679095.1 Eriocheir sinensis
AAAAAAAACATGAAGAACAAAAGCTAAATTCACGGTCAAATTCCTCACTCAAAACCCTAAATAAAAAAAATAAAAAACATGAAATACGGAAGCTAAATTCGCTGTCAAATTCCTCACTCAAAACCCTAAATAAAAATAAATAAAAAACATGAAATACAAAACCTAAATTCACTGTCAAATTCCTCACTCAAAACCCTAAATAAACAAAAACAAAAAAAACATGAAATACAGAAGCTAAATTCGCTGTCAAATTCCTCACTCAAAACCCTAAATAAACAAAAAAAAAACATGAAGTACAAAAGCTAAATTCAGTCAAATTCCTCACTCAAAACCCTAAATAAACAAAAAAAATATACAAAAGCTAAATTCACTGTAAAATTCCTCACCCCAAACCCTGAATATTTAAACAAAAACAAAATACAAAAGTCAAAACCACGTAAAGTCAAATTCCTCACCACGAAACCTGAATAATTAAACCTGAACGTCCCTATTACAAGCTATCCCTCCCTCCCTCCTTCAAGGCCATTCCTTTGACATCAGCTCCCAGCAATGTCAGCAAGCCAGACTCAGACCATGGACTCAGACCCGCATTCTCAGACAACAGCTATTTCCAAAGGTCACAAGGGAGATGAGTCGGGGTTCTCGTGACTGCCCTTAACGTCCATGGTCAATAACGATAACAACAGCAAATAGAAAAGAAGATAAAGAGAGAAAAAGAGAAGAGAAAACAAATCAACAACCATAAAATTGAAGGTCAAAATCCGTAAACACACACTTATCAAACTATTACTAGGCTCAACTACCCATGGAAATACTGATACACAACCCATACGAAAGTCTTAGTAAATGTGGGTGAGTGTGTAAGCCCCAGAAATGTTTGAGAATGTGGGTCTTAGTTTTCTATACGAGTTTTCTATATATCACCTTTACGGGTTATTGCCAGCATCTAAGGTGTTATTTTTTGTTGGTAATAGTGCGGGACGAATAAGCCAATGGAAAAAGTGATATATGGGAACAACGTTAGTGTAGGCGAAGGAAAAGAGGATAAAGATGAGATGAAAGTGAGGAAGAAGAATAGGAGGAGGAATAGGAGGAAGAAGAGGAGGAGGAGTTGGAGGGGGAAGAGGAGGAAGAAGAGGAGGAGGAGATGGAGTTGGAAGAGGAGGTGCAAGAGGAAATTTAAGAAGAGGTGGAGTTGGAGATGTGGAATTTAAGGAAGGTGGAAGAGTGTTTAGAAGCTGCCGTTGTTTTTTTTGTGTGTGTTACTGTATGTTGTATTGTGTGTTGTATGATGTATTGTTGTATTCCATGTTGTATTGCATGTTGATTTTGATGCAGAATTTTGACATATATAGTAACCTTGACTCTCTCTCTCTCTCTCTCTCTCTCTCTCTCTCTCTCTCTCTCTCTCTCTCTCTCTCTCTCTCTCTCTCTCTCTCTCTCTCTCTCTCTCTCTCTCTCTCTCTCTCTATCTCTCTCTCTCTCTCTCTCTCTCTCTCTCTCTCTCTCTCTCTCTCTCTCTCTCTCTCTCTCTCTCTCTCTCTCTCTCTCTCTCTCTCTCTCTCTCTCTCTCTCTCTCTCTCTCTCTCTCTCTCTCTCGAAACGCTTAATGACGATCCGATCCTGTCCTCGCTCATTCATTGGATTCGAACCTTATTATTTTATTATTATTTATACATTATTTCATTTATTTTTTTCTTTCATTTGTTTATTAGTTTGTATTACTCTATTTTTTGTTTGTGTTTCTTTTTTTGTTTTGTTTTTGTTGTTTTTCTTTTTTCGTTGTTTATATTAGCTAGGTTGTCATTTTTGCTACTGAGAGAGAGAGAGAAAAAGGGGGGTGAATTCGAAGTTGTGAAGTAAACTAGAGAGGGAGGGGAAGGGAGGAAAGGCGGGAGGGAAAGGAGGGAGGGAAAGTGAGGGGGGGGGGACAACAAAGGTCAGGGTCAAGCTAAAGGGTGCCGCGCTCTCTCTCTCTCTCTCTCTCTCTCTCTCTCTCTATCGCCTTTACGTAACTTGATTGAAAAGTTGCAATGTGTTGGAAGTCTCTCTCTCTCTCTCTCTCTCTCTCTCTCTCTCTCTCTCTCTCTCTCTCTCTCTCTCTCTCTCTCTCTCCGTCAAAATCATCCCGAACTTGAGATAATGTAGACTCTCTCTCTCTCTCTCTCTCTCTCATTCTTTTTCCTTGGCACAGATTTCTCTTTCCTCATTTTCCTCTTTCTCTCTTTAATCATTTATTTTCTTCCTCAAGGTTCCGGCATTTATCCTTCACTATTTTATTATTCTCTCTTTTCTTCTTCTTTCTTCCTCCTCCTTCTTTCTTTCCCTCCTTCCTTTCTTTCATCACCTGCCTCATTTTCTTTGTTTTTCTCCTTATCATCCTCTTATATATTTTCTTTCACACCTTTCATTCAAGTTTTCCTTTTTATTATTGTCTTTTCTTCTTTTCTTTCTTTTCTCCATCTCGTTTCCTTTTTCTTCCTTTTTATCTTCTTAGTTTCTCTGTTACTCCTTTTTCTTCCATTCCTTTCATTCTTATTCTTTTTATCTCCCTTAGTTTCTCTTTTTCTTTCATCTATTTTCATATAATTTGTCACCCCTTCCTCTTTACCCTACTCCATTTTTCTCTTTCAATTCATATTTCTCTCCCTTTCTCCTCTCTCTTTCCTCTGTTTCTTCCATTTTTTTTACGTGCCAGCCCATAGCGCCGGTAGGCTTTCTTGAGGGCCCTGGATGTTAGTTGGCCCCAGCCCGTCATGGCGCAGGCAAGTGTTTTATAGTGGCGCCATCTTTCCTTGGCTCATGCTGCCCCACGGAGCTTCTTTTTGATTCACTTGGACGGTTTCCTTTAGAGTCCAGGTTGATGGGTGGTCTTCAGGACAGCCTACCCATTTCCTCTCTTTTTTTATCTATATGTCTCTCTATTTTCCTTTCTTCCAAATATCCCTCCATTTCCTCCCTTTCTCCCATGTCTCTCCATCTCCTCCCTTTCCTCCATATATCTTTCTCTCCATTTCCCTCTCTTTCCTCCATATGTATCATCTCTCCGTCTCTCCATATCCTCCCTTTCTCCCATATCTTTCCTTTCCCTCCCTTTCCTCCATATATCTTTCTCTTCATTTCCCTCTCTTTCCTCCATATGTATCATCTCTCCGTCTCTCCATATCCTCCCTTCCTCCCATATCTTTCCTTTCCCTCCCTTTCCTCCATATATCTTTCTCTCCATTTCCCTCTCTTTCCTCCATATGTATCATCTCTCCGTCTCTCCATATTCTCCCTTTCTCCCATATCTTTCCTTTCCCTCCCTTTCCTCCATATATCTTTCTCTCCATTCCCCTCTTTTTCCTCCATATATATTATCTCTCCGTCTCTCCATTTCCGTCTCTTTCTCTCCCCTCATTTCCAATTCTGTGTCAACCCAACTTTTTTTTCCATCTTTCATCCTCATTTCCGTGTTACCCCCCTCCTCCTCCTCCTCCTCTTTCCCCTCCTCCTCCTCCTCCTCTTTCCCCTCCTCCTCCTCCTCCCCTCTTTCCCCTCTGCCCCGCAAAAACAACAAGAAAAAAATTAATTAACTTTCCCCTCTGATCAACTCCAAACAGTTTTCGTAAAAGGCTTGGGTTCGGTTCCCCTTTCTCCTCCCCCCCCCCCCCCATCCTCTCCTTCCTTTCCCTTCCTTTCCTTTCCCTTCTTCTTCTTTTCCTTCTTCTTCTTGTTTTTTCTTCTTCTTTTTAATTATTGTATTTCTTCTCCCATTTGTATATTCCACTTATTTTCCTTCTTTTGTTTCCTCTTTTCTACTCTCCTCTTTTTTCTTCTTTCTTCTTTTTTCTTCTTCTTGTTCTTGATTGTATTTCTCCTCCTTCCATTTCTCTTTTCACTTTCTTTTTTTCTTCTTCCTCTTTATCTATTCGTCTTTTCTCCTTTCCTCTCTTTTCTTTCCTCTTTTTTAACTTGCTTTCTTTTTCTTCATCTTCTTCTTCTTCTTCTTCTTCTTCTTCTTCTTCTTCTTCTTCCTCCTCATTTTTCTCTTAATCCTGATCATAATCCTACTTCAAATACTCTTCTATCCTCCTCCTCCTCCTCTTCCTCCTCTTCCTCCTCCTCCTCCTCCTCCTCCCCAAGTCGAACCTTCATTTCTGCTTCCTGAACTTGAAATTCCTCCTCCTCCTCCTCCTCCTCCTCCTCCTCCTCCTTCTCATCTTCCTCCTACTTCTCCTTCTTCTTCTTCTTCTTGTTCTCGTTATTCTTATTCTTGTTTTTGTTCTTCTTGTTCTATTTCTTTTCTTTGGGGGGGGTCTCCTCCTCCTCCTCCTCCGCAGACGTCAATCACTGGTTGTCATAAGCTCGAGGCAAGGGATTCGAACACGCCATTACCGGGAAGGTGGACGCAGGGAAAGGAGGAGAAAGGAAAAAGAAAGAAAGGGGAGGAAAAAGAAAAGAAAGGTAAAAGAAAAAGAAGGAAAGAAAAGAAAAAGGAAAGGAATGGAAAAGAGAAAAGAAAATAGAAAAAAGAAAAAAAAAGAAAATATACAAGAAAGGAAAGATAACTGAAGAGAAAGGAAAAAGGAAAAAGAGGGAAAGGACAAAAAGGTATAAGAAAGAAAAAAAGAAAAGGAGAAAAATGAAAGAGAAAGGAGAGAAAAACGACAAAAAAGAAAACAGAAAAGATGAAAGAAAAGAAAAAAAGAAAACAGAAAAGAAAAAACGCGTGTAAAATTGTAAACAGTAAAAAAGATGAAAGTTTTATATATAAAGTGAAAAAAACGAAAAAAAAAATACAGGACATTTACTTAACAAAAAAAAAACATATTTCTTGAACAAAATTAATATAAAACGAACAAACCTAACAAAAAAATGAAGAAAATGAAGGACAGTTATTAGACCGAAATAGACACAGGACAGACTGATAGAAACACATTGACAGATAGATGGATAGATAATATTATAGACAGACAGATAGGAAGACAGATAGACAGACAGACAGACAGACAGATAGATCATTTACACTTACAAACCAGAAATAAATAAATAATGAGCGTGGGAAAGAATTAAAAAGGAGCAAAGAAGATTAAAAAGAATTATATAAAGGAATAAATTAGAATTCTCTCTCTCTCTCTCTCTCTCTCTCTCTCTCTCTCTCTCTCTCTCTCTCTCTCTCTCTCTCTCTCTCTCTCTCTCTCTCTCTCTCTCTCTCTCTCTCTCTCTCTCATCACCACCTTTTCCCTCTTTCCTTCTCCTTCCTTTATTTCTAATCTCTCTCTCCCCTTCTTCTATTTCCTCTTTCCTCTCCTCTTCCTCTTTCTCTCTTATCTCCCCACGCCTTTATTTCCGCCCTTCTCTCCCTTCTCCCCTCTTCCCTCTTCAAGTCCCCTCTCTCCTCTCCCTCTTGCAGTACCCTCCCCCTCCTCCCCTCTCCCTATTCCCCTCTTCCTTCCCTTTCTCTCTCCCCTCTCCCTCTCTCTCCCCTCCCTTTACCCATCCTATTACCACTTCCCTAAGCGGATTATTCCCCTTACTGCCCACCATCCCTTACTTGTGGGTCTTCTGTAGCACACACACACACACACACACACACACATACACACACACACATCGGGCAGGTTTTAATCTCCTATTGTCTAACTCCACACTACACACACACACACACACACACACACACACACACACACACACACACACACACACACACATCTGGCAGGCTTTAATTTAATCTCCTATTCTCTACCTCTACACACATACACCCACCCACACACACACACACACACACACACACACACATCGAAACATCTTCATACGTAACATACTTCACATTTACCCTACTACCTGTGCGCGTGTGTGTGTGTGTGTGTGTGTGTGTGCGCCCAGGTAAATCCTCAACTCTTACCTACCCCCAATAAGACCCTGAGACCCTGAGACCCTAATCCCACCTGGAGCTCTCCGCTAATCAGGAAAGGTGCGCGGGATGACCCAACTTTTCACCTGCCTCTCCACCTCCGCCTTGCACTGATTGACTCCAGGTAAGCGAGCACCCTCATCCAATCACCTGCCCTCTCGCCCCCTGATTGGTTACCTGGCTCCTAAGTGTTGCGTGATTGGCCAATCGTACGACCCCGCTCAGGTGATTGGTTCAGGTACGTACGGTCAGGTGTGTCCTATGGAAGATTGAGCAAAGATTTGTAGCCAGAAGGAGGAGGAGGAGGGGGGAGTGAAGGAAAAGGAGAAGGAGGAATAGGAAGAGGGGAAAGTGAGAGAGGAGAAAGAGGAAGAGAAAGGGGAAAGTAGAGGAAAAGGAGAAGGAAGAGATAGAAGGTAAGGTGAGAGAGGAGAAAGAGGAGGAGGAGGGAAAGTGGAGGAAAAGGAGAAGGAGGAAGAGGAAGAAGGTAGTGAGAGAGGACAAAGACGAGGAGGAGGAAGAGGAGGGAAAGTGAAGGAAAAGGAGAAGGAGGAGGAAGAGGAAGAAGGCAGTGAAAGAGGACAAAGAGGAGGAAGAGGGGGAAAAGTGGAGGAAAAGGAGGAGAAGGAAGAGGAAGAAGGTGAAAAGAGAGAAGAGAAAGAGGAAAAGGAGAGGACTGACGGAGGAAAGCAAGGAGGGAAAGAAGGAAGAGTATGGAGGAAAGGGATTGGGAGGAAAAAGGAAAAAGTAAGCACTAAGGAGAGATCAGAAAAAAATGGAGAAGGGAAATAAGGAACCATATCATGAAGGAAAGAAGGAAAGAAGGAAGGGAAAAAGAAAGGAAGACAAAATAAAAAGGGAGATAAGAAAAGATAAGGACAAGAACGAAGGAAAAGCTAGATAAATGAACGGGAATGAAAAGAAGGGGAGAAAAGGAAGAACGTAACAGTAATTATGAATAAGAAAGACGAGAAGGAGAGAAAAGAGATGAATGAAAGGAGAAGTAAAGAACGAGGTATAAAGGAAGGAAGGAAGGAAAAATAACTATGAATAAGAAGAACGAGAAGGAAGGAAAGAAGAAATGGATGAATGAAAAGAAAAAAAAGAGGAAGAAATGTAAGAAGGAAGGCTAAAAAAAAAGGATTAGGACGACGAAGAGGAAAATAAAAAAAAAGGGGGGAGGGAGGATCAAGGGAAAAAGGTAGGATTAGATCGCCTTAAGGGCCAGATATGAGAGAGAGAGAGAGAGAGAGAGAGAGAGAGAGAGAGAGAGAGAGAAAACACATATATAAAAAGGAAAAGGCAGATTGAGCAGGAAAAGAGGAAAGGAAGTGAAAGGAAGAGAAAGAAAAGGAGAAAATATAATGAAAGAAAGATAGGAAAATACAGGGAAGGAAAAGGAAATTAAATAACAAAGAGAAATCAGATAACAGAAAAAAAATCAAATAAGAAAGATGAAAAAATCCGAAGACAAGGAAGAAGAAGAAAAAAGAGAAGATGAGAAGAAGAAAAGAATGTAATATTAAAATGAGGAAAAGGATAAACAATAAAAATAAACGAGAAAGAATGAAAAGGTGAATAAAAGAGAAATACAGAGGAAAGTTAAAGGAGGAGGAGGAGGAGGAGGAGGAGGAGGAGGATGTAATATGAGTGAAGTAAAGTTAAAACGACGTAAAGGGAGAGAAAGAAAAGGAAGAAGAATATAAGAATGGAAGCGAGAGAAGATTAAAACTGCAGGAGAGAGCGGGAGAGGGGAAGAAAGAGGAAGAGGAGGAGGAGGAGGAGGAGAAAGAGAGGGAGAACGAGAGAAAGGCTGCAAAAAGAGTGGAAAGGAGGAACGAAAAAGAAGAAAAACAAGAAGAAAACGTATTATATCTGAGAAAGAAAAGAACAGAAATTAGGAAGAAGGAAAGGAAAGAAATAGCATATAAAGAAGAGAAGAGAAAGAGAAAATGAGATGAAGGATGAGGAGGGAAAAACGGAAAGGGTAAAATTAATGAAAGGGGAGTAAGGAAGAACGAGAGGAAGGAGAAAAGGAATGGAATATACGAAAGAAGGAAGAGAGGAAGGATATAACAGGGATGAAGTGAGAAAAGGAAAATAACGAAGAGATAGGGAAAGAGAGGAGAGGGAGGAGAGAAAAAGGGGGAAGGAAAAAGGGAGGATATGACGTGCTGATAGAGGTGGACAGCTGCCAAAAAAAGGACAAAATGACATCAATAAAGAACCAATCATCATTACCATCATCACCACCACCACCACAACCACCACCACCACCACCATCATCATCACCACCACCACCATTAATACTGTTTTTTAGGTAGGCCATTCATCACCCTGTCACCCTCCACCACCCTGCCAGATGACCCTGTACAGCCACGTCCCTCGACAAACCTCTACCCTGTAACATAATGACACTTCTACACCCTGCCAGTTCATTCCTGACCCTGTTTTTTTTTTTACCTATTATCATGTATCCATTGTTATGTATCACTTCGTTAAAACCTCTTCCCCTTGTTCTTGTTTTTGTTCTTGTTGTTCTTGTTGTTCTTGTTCTTTTTCTTTTTCTTTTTCTTTTTTTTCTTCTTCTTCTTCTTCTTCTTCTTCTTCTCCTTTCTCCTCCTTCCTTTCTTGCAATGGTTTATCTCCTTCAACTCCTCTTCCTCTTCCTCCTAATCCTCTTCTTTTTCTTCCTTCTTCCAGTGCGACTGCTACCCCCCCCCCTCCTCCTCCTCCTCCTCCTCCTCTTCCTCTTCCTCCTCCTCCATTCTACTACTACGAGCATACCCTGTCAACCTACGCCCCTTTCCCTTGTTCCCCTGCTTTCTACCCTTCTACCTACCTATCCACACACACACACACACACACACACACACACACACACACACACACACACTCGCTCATTCCCCCTTTTCCGAGCACACTCCATTCTTATAGCAGCAGAACACGACACAGAATTCCGCGTAGACGGTGAAATAAATTGAACACGATACGACATCATTCCGACCTAAGGCGCCATTCCTTGCCCACCTGGGACGGTAACGCTCAGGTACTATGCGCCGGGTGTGACATATGACAACAGGTGGAGAGGAAAGTAGTAACGGTGGACAGGTGTGGAAGATATGGTGGAAATAAAAGAAGATACATGAGAGAATGACGGGTCTGATAGCAACGAGAAAAGGGAAGATAAATAGAAGAACAGGAATGATAGAAATAAGAAAAGAAAGAGAAATAACTTAATAATAGGTGATATTAATTAAGACAAGGATGTAAAAACTAAGAATATGAGAAAGAAAACAAGACAAGCAAGAGAATAACAAATGATAAAAACAAAAAGAACGAGATAAAAAACAAGAGAAACTAAGAACAAGAGAGATAGAACAAAAGAAAGAAAAAGAAGAGAGTTATAAGAAGACAAAAAGAAAGACTAAGAAAAGGAAAGACAAAACCAGAGAGGAGAAAAATATTAAGGCCAGTATGAGAAAGAAAATAAGTAAAGAAAAAGGTTAAGATACATAAAAAAAACAAGAAGGCTATAAGAGAAACTAGAAGAGCAGATATGAAAAAAGATTGTGAACACCAAAATAAAATAACGAACGATGAGAATAAAAAAAAAGAGAACAGAAATGGAGGTCAGACTAAAATAAAAGAAAAATGAGAAGGAAATAAAAACCGGTCTTCCATAAGCAGAGAGAAGGAAAAACAACAGGAGATAGGAAGAGGATGGAGGAAGGAGGAGGAGGAGGAAGAAGAGGAAGAGGTGAGATGAGAGCAGGAGTTATCACAGCATCCCAGCATCACCATCACAAAGGGAGATGAGTGGAGGGAATGAGGAAGCGGGAGATGAGAGAGAGAAGCCCACACAGCATCCACAGGAGTTTTCACAGCATCCACACAGTATCTCTACCACAGCGAAAGACAGATGAATGAAGATGATAGCAGAAGTTTTACCAGCATCTACACGGCATCTTTACCACAGCGAGAGATAAGAGGAAGGAAGGATGGAGTGGGAGATGACAGTAGGAGATCTAGCAGCATCCACACAGCATCTATATCACAACAAGAGACAGAATAGGAAAGGAAGATGAGACCAGAAATTCTCACAGCATCCACAGCGAGAAACAGATAAAGAAAGGACGAGATAGAAAATAACAGCAGAATTTCACACAGCAGGAGCAGGAGATAAGAAGAAGGAAGGAGATGAAAGCAGGAATTCTCTCAGCATCCACGTCGGTAAGAGATGAAGAGATGATCAGAGGGAAGGAGATGAAAGCAGGAGATCTCAAAGCATCCACAAAATAACCACCAAAAAGGGAGATGAGGAGGAAGGATAAGGGAGATGACAGCTTAAGATGAGAGGAGGAAAGACGAGGTGGGAGATGAAAGTAGGAGTCATCTCAGCATCCAGGCAGCATCATCATCACCACTGCGTTAATTCTCCTCCTCTTCCACTTCTTCCTCTTCTTCTTCCACTTCCTCCTACTTCTCTTCCTTCCTTTCTTGTAATGGTTTATCTCCCTCATCTTCTTCCTCCTCCTCCTCCTCCTCCTCTTCTTCCTTCTGCTAGAGCTGGTGCTACTGGTGTGGTTCTCGGTACGACTGCTAATCTTCCTCCTCTTCCTCCTCCTCCTCCTCCTCCTCCTCCTTCTCCTGTCTCTGCCCTTCCTCCTCCTTTAACACCACCATTTCCTCCTCCTCCTCGTCCTCCTCCTTCTCGTCCGCTAGCTCCTCCTTTGCCAGCACCACCAATTCCTCCTCCTCCTCCTCCTCGTCGTCCTCGTCCTCCTCCTCCTCCTCCTCCTCCTCCTCCCAGTCGGATCGATCCTACCGTCTCCAACGCCCTCACAGTTGCCGCCGCCGCCGCCGCCACCAGAATCCTCCCTCCCTCCCTTCCCCTTCCCTTCCCCTCTCTTCCCTTCTGCCACTCCCCTCACTACCACGCCCCTTCCTCCTCCTCTTCCTCACCACTCCTCCTCCTCCTCCTCCTCCTCCTCCTGTTTTTCTGCCCTCCTCCACTCTTCTATTTGTCTCTTCTTCCCCTCTCCTCCCCCCTCCTCCTCCTCCTCCTCCTCCTGTTTTACTACCCTCCTCCTTTCCCTCTTCTCCCGTTTCTCTTACCCATTCTCCTCTCTTCCCTCTACACCCCTTTCTCTTCCTCCTCCTCCTCCTCCTCCTGTATTTCTCCCCTCCTCCTCTCTCCTCTCCTCCCTCTCTTCCTCCTCCTTCCCTCTACACCCCTTTCTCCTCCTCTTCCTATTGTTTTTTCTTCCCTTTTCACTCTCCATCCTCCCCTCTCCTCCTCCCCCCACCCACCCCCTCCCCCTATCCCCCAGCCTCCCATCTCCACCATCACCTCCATAAGAGGCGTTTCCATTATCCATTTTCCCCGCCCCTTAAGTGTCCTCTCAACTGCCCTCTTAATTCTGTCTCTCTCTGGCCCGTCCTTCTCTTCCATTACCTCCTCATTCACCCTTTTTCTATTGTATCACCCACTCTGACCCACCCTTACTCACCCTTACTCATCCTTACTCATCCTTATCTTCATTTACTCAACTTTACTTTCCCTTACTCAACCTTACTTTCCCTTACCCACATTTTCATATCCTTACTTCCCTCCTTCCCTCCTTACTCACCCTTACTCACCTTTACTCACCCTTATCTTCATTTACTCAACTTTACTTTCCCTTACTCAACCTTACTTTCCCTTACCCACATTTTCATAACCTTACTTCCCTCCTTATCTAACCTTACCTAACCTTACTCACCCTTACTCACCCTTACTCACCTTTATCTTCCCTTACCCACATTTTCATAACCTTACCCACCCTTACCTAACCTAACTCACCCTCAATTACTCTTACAAAGCCCTACCCAGCCTTGTCTTCCCTTACTCACCCTTCCCTTTCCTTACTCACCCTTGCCTACCCTTACCCACCCTTACCGACCCTGTTCCTCTTCTTTTTCATTATTGTTTTCTTCTTCTCGTCTTCTTTTTTCCCTTTTTCTTCATCTTCTGTTTCTTTCACTTTTTTTTCTTTTATTTCTTCCTCCTCTTCCTCCTGTCTTAAATTCGTCGACAATAACTTTTTACTTACTTATTTACTTACTCATTTACTTACTCACTTACTTACTCACTTAAATACTTACTTATTTACTTACTAACTTACTCACTCACCCCATTCACTCATATCCTTATTGTGTGTCTGATTAAGTCTACTACTACTACTACTACTACTACTACTACTACTACTACTTCTACTACTACTACTGATGATGATGATGATGTTGTTGTTTTTGTCATCAGGTCTGTCTTTGCTTTCATTCATCACCTTTTCCTTTCCTCCCTCCCTCTCTCCCTTCTTCCCTTCCTCCCTCCCTCCTCTCATCATCCCTCCATCACTGTTACCCTCATCTTCCTCCTCCCTCTTCTTCTTTTTTTTTCTCCTCCTTTTCTTCCTATATTTTTTTTCTCTACCTTTTTATCTCATTTATTTCTTCTTCAATATTCTTTACCATTTTTTTTCTTATTTTTCGAGTCCTCTCTCTCTCTCTCTCTCTCTCTCTCTCTCTCTCTCTCTCTCTCTCTCTCTCTCTCTCTCTCTCT
>NW_026111906.1:210000-215000 GCF_024679095.1 Eriocheir sinensis
GATGCAATCTAGAGGAGACAAAAAAAAGAGAAAAAAAAGAGAAAAATGAATTAAAACTGAGCGATAGCGAGAGAGAGAGTGAGAGAGACTTAAAACGAAAAATGCCATACTTTCCCCTCCCCTTCTCTCTCTCTCTCTCTCTCTCTCTCTCTCTCTCTCTCTCTCTCTCTCTCTCTCTCTCTCTCTCTCTCTCTCTCTCTCTCTCTCTCTCTCTCTCTCTCTCTCTCTCTCTCTCTCTCAGACTTTTAGGCCCTGCATTTTCGAAGACGAGGAAGATGTCACGGTAGTTATGTGGCTTGGAGGGAGGAGGAGGAGGAGGAGGAGGAGGAGGAAGAGGAGGAGGAGGAGGAAGAGGAAGATGATAAAAACGAGAGGAGATACATATAGAAGATGATGAAAGGTATGTGTGTGTGTGTGTGTGTGTGTGTGTGTGTGTGTGTGTGTGTGAATGATAAAAAAATACATAGAAAAATATATATAAATAAACAGACAGACAGATAGACGGACAGAAAGAAAAGATAGGAAAGGAAAGGAAAGGGAAGGAAAAGGAGGAAGAGGAAAGGGAAAGGAGGAAAAGGGAGGGAGAGGGAGAAAAACGAAGGAAACATGCAAACACAAACAGATAGACTGATTGATTAAACCGACTGATAAGAGAGAGAGAGAGAGAGAGAGAGAGAGAGAGAGAGAGAGAGAGAGAGAGAATAAATAAAAAATAGCAATACGAACACAGTAACAGACAGATAGACAGATATAGATAGACAGACACAGACAGACCCAGTGACCGATTGCATGACTACCAGATAGATAAAAAAAAAGCGAAATAAAGAAAATAAAAATAAATACACACGTGGAAGGTTAGAGATTAAAAAATAGATGGAATAAAAACGGGAATGAATCGTCCATTCCATTAATTGAAGGCGCAAGACCATGAAATAAAGTCGGCGGGATCAAATCAATGCGAGGGAGAGTATCGAGAAATTAAAAAAAAAAGATACGAAAAAAAAATGAAAAAAATATGAATTGGATTTGAAGTAGACCGTAAATATACCACACGGAAATAATGAAAAAAGTATGTAAATTATGAGATAGAGAGAACATGAACACGGAAAAGGTAGAAGTATGTACAAAATAAAAAATAACTGGAAATTCATATATATTTTTTTCGTTTACACACAGGAAATAATGAAAAAGTATGAGAAATATGAGATAAGAGAGAAAATGAACACGGGAAAGTAGGAGTATGTAAAAAGAATAACTGGAAACTCATATATTTTTTTTTCTTTTACACACAGGAAATAATGAAAAAAAGTATGTAAATTATGAGATAAGAGAGAAAATGAACACGGAAAATATAGGAGTATGTAAAAAGAATAACTGGAAATTCATGTTTTTTTTTCTTTTACAGTACAAGGAAAGGAAAATGGAAAGGAAAAATTATATGTATGAAAAAATGAGACGTAGAAAAGAAATACACACGACATTAATTTTTAAAAAGTAAAAAATAAAGAAGAAAATACATATAAACGAAAAAAAGTATGAAAAAGATTTGAACTAGACCGTAAATATACCACACGGAAATAATGATAAAAAGTATGTAAATTATGAGATAGAGAGAACATGAACACAGAAAAGTAGGAGTATGTAACAAAAAATGAATAACTTGAAACTCATATATTTTTTTTTCTTTTACACACAGGAAATAATGAAAAAAAGTATGTAAATTATGAGATAAGAGAGAAAATGAACACGGAAAATATAGGAGTATGTAAAAAGAATAACTGGAAACTCATATATTTTTTTTTTTACACACAGGAAATAATGAAAAAAGTATGTAAATTATGAGATAGAGAGAACATGAACACGGAAAAGTAGGAATATGTAAAAAAAATAACTGGAAATTCATATATCTATTTTTTTTTTCTTTTACAGTACAGAGAGCAACTCAAGGGCAACAAAAGGATTAAAAAGAATATGAAAAAAAAAAATATGAACAGGAAAATAAATGCAGACGAAAAAGATAAAAAGATATGAAAAAATGAACTGTAGAAATCTATAGGAAAATTATATGTATGAAAAAATGAAAACTAGAAAAAGAAATACACACGACAATAATAAAAAAAAGGATAAAATAAACAAGAAAATACATATACACGAAAATAAAATGCATGAAAAGGATTTGAACTAACTTTAAATATAATATACAAAAAATTAAACCAGAAAATATCACTCGAACAAAAATTAAAGTGTGGAAAATAATATAAACTGGTTAGGTAAAAATGTGAAAATAACAAAAACAATAAAATCCTAATAAAAACACTTGCCAATACGGTGTCCCAAACATTCATCAACGCAATAAATGAATAAATAAATGAATAACGTGAATGAATATGTAAAATCAATTCACATATGGAGCGAAAATTTGAGTACGGCAGACTATAAAATTTCTCTCTCTCTCTCTCTCTCTCTCTCTCTCTCTCTCTCTCTCTCTCTCTCTCTCTCTCTTGCTTTTTTTCCTTTCTATTTCTTTTTTTTCTTTCTTTTCTTTGTGTTCTTTCATTTTCTTTCTTTTTTTTCATTTTCTCTATATTTTCTTTCTTTCATTGTTTTCTCTCTTTATTTCCTTCTTACTTTTTCTTTCTTTCTATTTCCTTCTTTCTTTCTTTTTCATCTTTTTCTTTTCTCTCTTTTCCTTTCTTTTCTTTAACTCTCTCTCTCTCTCTCTCTCTCTCTCTCTCTCTCTCTCTCTCTCTCTCTCTCTTTCAATTGTCATCACTCTTCCCCTCAATCAGAGCGAGCTTGTATTAATTAGCCGCTCTCACACATGCCCTAATCCACGCTAATCACAGGTAAAACAACGAACCTTGATTAATTAACGACAGGTGGGCCATTGTGTCATTCAGGGGCTCATAATCATCAGTAGTAATAGTAATAGTAGTAGAAGTAGTAGTAATAGTGGTAGTAGTAGTGGTGGTTGTGGTAGTAGTGCGGGATGGGTGAGGTAGGAGTAGTAGTAGTAGTAGTAGTAGTAGAATTGGTAGAAAGCAGTAATGAAAATGGGGAGGAGAAGAAGAAAGAAAAGAAGGAAGAAAGAAAAACAAGAAGAACAAGAAAAAGAACAAGAACAGGAGGAAAAAGAGAACGAGAAAAAGAAGGAAAAGAACAGAAAAAAACAGAAACAACAAAACTAACGGGAAAAGGAGGAGGAGGAGGAGGAGGAGGAGGAGGAGGAGGGAGGGGGCTGTAGTAGTAGTAGTAGTAGTAGTAGTAGTAGTAGTAGTAGTAGTAGTAGTAGTAGTAGTAGTAGAAGTAGTAGTAGTAGAAGTAGTAGTAGTAGAAATAGGGTGAATTCTTTCTTTTTCTCTTCTATTTCTTTTCGTTTCTGGCCATTCAAGGAAAATTAAATTACATCCTTCGTTCACTCCTTTGTCCTCTCGCTCTCTCTCTCCCTTTTCCTTCCCGTCCCTTCCTCTCCTTTCCTATTCACTTCCCCTTCCTTCAATATCCTTCTTTTCCCTCTGTTACTTTCTTCGTTTCCCTCCTCCTCCCTACCTATTCTCCCCTTCCCTTTCCCCTCTTTTCTTCTCTCCTCTTCCATTTCCTTTCCTTTGCTTTCCCTTTCCTTTCCCTTCCTCTTCTCATTCAATATCCTTTACAGTTCTTTCCTTTCTTTTTCATCCCTTCCTTTCCCTTGCCTTAACTTTCCATTCGTTTCCTTTCCATTCCTTCCCTTTCCGTTCTTTTCTTTTCATCTCCCTTCCTTTACTTTCCCTTCCTTTCCTTTACTTTCCTATTCTTTCCTTTCCTATCATATACTTCCCTTTTCTTTCCTTTCATTTCATATCCTTTCCTTTCCTTTCCCTTCCCTTTGCCCTCCTTTCCTTTCCTTCCCTTTTCTGTCTCGCCTTTCCTTGCTTCTATTTCTTCCTCCTCATTCTCTCCCTTCCTTCTCCTTCTCAGACTTCAATTATCTCTCCATTTCCTTCTTTCCTTCAATTCTTTCCTCGTAATAGTGTTTTTTTTTTCCTTGCTATCCTATCATCTTCCTCCTGGAGTTTTTTTTCTCTTCTCGTATTTCTTCCTCCGTCTTTTATTCCTTCTTCTTCACCTCCTTTCTCTCTCTCTCTCTCTCTCTCTCTCTCTCTCTCTCTCTCTCTCTCTCTCTCTCTCTCTCTCTCTCTCTCTCTCTCTCTCTCTCTCTCTCGCAACTCAATTTTCCATCAATACGAGTGTTGACTAATTATTCTCTGGCAACACACACACACACACACACACACACACACACACACACAAACACACACACACACACACACACACCAGACAGTACCCAGGAAGTATTATCGTGAGAGAATGTGATTTTTTCTTCCTCCTCCTCCTCCTCCCCCTCCTCCTCCTCTTCCTCCTCCTCTTCCTCCTCCTCCTCCTCCTCCCTTTCTTCCGCCATGTGGGTTACGCAGAGAGATACGAGAGGAGGGAAGGAGAGGGGAGAGAAATGGGAAAAAGGAGGAGAAGAGGGGGAGAGGACGGAATGGAGGGATAAGAAGGGAGAGAGAGAATGGAGGAATGGAGGAAAGGGAGAAATAATGGCAGTAGTGCGTGTTGTAAGGGAGAATATGGGAGGAAGGGAGGGAGGGAGAAAGGGAGGATATGGAGGAGTATGAATGGAAGGGAGGGAGAGGGAGAAAAGCAGGAAGGAAGGAAGGGAGGGAGGGTAGGGAGTATAAGAAAAGGTACTCTGAATGGGAAGAAGGGAGAGAAAGGGAGAAGGGAGAGGGTAAGGGAGATGAAAGAAGGAAGGAAAAGGAAAGGAAGGAGAGTAGGAAGAGAGCAAGGAAAACGAAGCCTATGAAAAGAAAGAAAGGAGAAAGGAAAATGAAGAAAAAGGTAAGGAAAATAGAGGGAAAAGGAGAGAAGAGAGAAAGAAAGAGAGAGAGAGAGGAAGGTAACAAAGTACGGAGGGAAGAGAAAGGAGAGAAAAAGAGAGAGAGAAGGAGAGGTAAGGA
>NW_026111906.1:220000-235000 GCF_024679095.1 Eriocheir sinensis
CCTACCCTTTATTTTTCTTCCTTTCCTTCCTTCTTCCTCTTTCTCACCTTATCTTACCTTACCTTACATTAAATCCTTTCCCTCCTCCCCTTCCTCTTCCTTGCCCCCTCTTCCTTATCTCCCTTCCTTGCCTTACCTACCTCGCCTACCTCACCTGCCTCACCTCACCTCACCTGGGTAACGCATCATATTACTTTCACTCTCGGCCGCCTCCTCCACACTCAGTTTATGTTGGTCTTAATTTTCGTTTCCTTTTACTTCTTTTTTTCTTCTCTTATTATTTTTTTCTTTCCTTCTTCCTTTCTTTCCTCTCCCTTCATTTTCATTCTCTAAGGTTTTTTTTTTCTTTCTCTTTCGTGTTTTATTTTGTTCTTCTCTTTCTCTTCCTTTCCTCTCGCTTCCTTTTTCTTCTCCTTACGTTTTTCTTTCCTTGTTTTCCTTTTTTTATTTTTTTTTTATTTCTTCATTTCCTTCATTCTCTCGCTTTCATCTTCCTTTTCTCTCACTTTCTTTTCCTTCTCTTACACTTTTTCTTTCCTTCTTTTCCTTTTTTTACTTTTTCTTTCTTCATTTCCTTCATTCTCTCTTTCATCTTCCTTTTCTCTTACTTTCATTTCCTTCTCTTAAGTTTCTTTCTTTCTCTCTTCATTGGTTTCCTCTCACCCATATACATTCTTCCTTCCCTTCCTTTTCCCTCCTTCTCTCCACCTTTCCTCTTCACCTAACTTTCCTCTCCACCTCCTCCACACGCTCCACATCCCTTCTCCCTTTCCTCCCTCACGCATGACACCTCTCCTCTTTCTCTCCTTTCACGCATGTCATCTTTCTCTCCTCCTCCTCCTCCTCCTCCTTCTCTCCCATGACTCTCTCTCTCTCTCTCTCTCTCTCTCTCTCTCTCTCTCTCTCTCTCTCTCTCTCTCTCTCTCTCTCTCTCTCTCTCTCTCTCTCTCTCTCTCTCTCTCTCTCTCTCTCTCTCTCTCTCTCTCTAACACGTTATTCTTCCTCCACTTTCTTCTCTTTCTTCTTCTCCCTTTTCTACTTTTCCTTCTCCCTTTTCTACTTTTATTTTCTTTTTCATCCTTTTCTGTTTTTTTCTTTCTTCAATGCTAAGAAAATTTGAGGTCATCTATGTGTAGTAGTAGTAGTAGTAGTAGTAGTAGTAGAAGTAATAGTAGTAGTAGTAGTAGTAGTAGTAGTAGTAGTAGTAGTAGTAGTAGTAGTAGTAGTAGTAGTAGTAGTAGTAGTAGTAGTAGTAGTAGTAGTAGTAGTAGTAGTAATAGTAGTAGTAGTAGTAATAGTAGTAATAGTAGTAATAGTAGTAATAGTAGTAGTAGTAGTAGTAGTAGTAGTAGTAGTAGTAGTAGTAGTAGTAGTAGTAGTAGTAAATATGAAGAAGGAGGAAGAGGAAGATGAAGAAAAGAAAGTAGAGGAGGAGGAAGAGAAGGAAAAAGAAGAAGGACTAGAACAGAAACAAGAACAAGGAGAAGGAAAAGAACGACAAAAACAAAAAACAACAAAAGCAATAGGAACAACAGAAAAAGGAGGAGGAGGAGGAGGAGAAAATGGAGGTCTGATCGTGTTGAAATATTTATGCGTCAATGGAATATTTAAAGTGAATGATAAATGGACAGAAAAGTATATAAAATGCCGCTCAGTCAATTAGCCTCTCTCTCTCTCTCTCTCTCTCTCTCTCTCTCTCTCTCTCTCTCTCTCTCTCTCTCTCTCTCTCTCTCTCTCTCTCTCTCTCTCTCTTACTCCTTTTTCTTCCCTTCTATTTCTCCCTTTTCCTTTTTTTCTATTCCATCTTTTCCTTTTTTTCTTTTTCTCTCTCTCTCTCTCTCTCTCTCTCTCTCTCTCTCTCTCTCTCTCTCTCTCTCTCTCTCTCTCTCTCTCTCTCTCTCTCTCTCTCAACAACACAAGACAAAACTCTCCTTAACACAACACTTCGCAACACTCTCCTTCCCCTCCCCCCCTCCCTCTCCCCCTCTCACCCCCTCCCCTCTCCCCTCCCCCCCACACGGACGCCATCTTTTGTCACCTCCGCAAACTTTTCTTCATTTCCAAACACTGAAGACACACACAAAACTCCCCCCTCCCTCTTCCCCCATTCCACCTCCCCTCCCCTCCCATCTCCTTCCCCTCCTCCCTCCTGGTTTTCTTCGATTTCCTCTTCCTCCTTTCCTCTTTCTTTTTTTCTCCTCCTTTCTTTTCCTCTCTCCGGTTTTCCTGTTTCCTCTTCTTCCTTTCCTCTTTCTTTTTTCTCCTCCTCTCTTTTCCTCTCTCCGGTCTTCTTCTATTTCCTCTTTTTTTCCTTTCCTCTTCCTTTTCTTCTCTTCCTCCCTTTCCCATTCCAAAAGTCTGTCCTTAAAGTTCATCATTTTTTTCTTTATTTCCCTTCTCCTTATTGTTTCTTCTCTCTCCCTTCTCTCTTCTCTTTCCTTCGTTTTCTTTTCTTTCCCTCTTTTCTTCCCTCTCCAAAAATCTGTCCTCCTTTCCTGTCCGCTTTAAATCCTTTCCCTCTCCACTAATGATCTCTCCGTTCCTTCCTTCCTTCCCCTCTTCCCTTCTTTCCTTCTTTTCCTTCCCCTTTCCAAAATACTATACCCCTCGACCGCATATGCCGTTCCTTCTTATCTCTTATGTTTCTTTCTTTCCTTCTCCTTTTTTTTTTTACTTTTCCTCTCTTCCTTTTCCTTTCCTCCATCTCTGTCCCTTTCAACTCCCTCTTCTTTCATTTCCTTTTCCTTCTTTTACGTTTCTTTCTTTCCTTCTCCCGTTTTTTTCTACTTTCCCTCTCTTCCTTTTCCTTTCCTTCCAGCTCTGTCCCTTTCAACCCCCTCTTCTCTCATTTCCTTTTCCTTCTTTTACGTTTCTTTCTTTCCTTCTCCCGTTTTTTTCTACTTTCCCTCTCTTCCTTTTCCTTTCCTTCCAGCTCTGTCCCTTTCAACTCCCTCTTCTCTCATTTCCTTTTCCTTCTTTTACGTTTCTCTCTTTCCCTCTTCCTTCCTTTCCCCTCCAGCTAGTCTATCTCCCCCTCCTCTTTCCTTCCTCCTTCCTTTCCCCTCCAGCTAGTCTATCTCCCCCTCCTCTTTCCTTCCTCCTTCCTTTCCCCTCCAGCAAGCCTATCTCCCCCTCCTCCTTCCTTCCTTTCCCTGACAAGCACGAAAAAGAAAAAGACGAAATTCACAACGTTCTGCAGCATAACTAAACCAGGAAAACAAATCTCACAAACTAAGCACCAAATTCCAGGTGATGAGGAAGGGAAAGGTATGATGTTAATGTTGCCGCCTGGAACGTGAAAATAAAAACAAAGTGCATGAAGGCAAAAAATCTGGAACCTGGAATCTCTGAGTAAATCATAAACAGCAAGTGGAATCCTGGAATCCGGAACCGACGTATAAACTGGAAATTTTAATAACCTCAGCAAGAAGGAAAAAATAGGAGGAAAGGGAGAAACTAAAATAAAGAGGAAAGAGAAAATTATGGTAACCTCTGCCAAAACAAAGCTGGGAAAGGAGAGAAAGGAAAAGAGGGGAAAGGGAAGGAAATGTAAACAAGAAAAGGATGAAAGTTTTAATAACCTCAGCTGAAACGAAATAATAGGAGGAAAGGGAGAAACAAAAATAAAGAAAAAAGAGGAAAGAGAATACTATGATAACCTCGACCAAAACAAACAAACAAAGCTGGGAAAGGAGAGAAAGGAAAAGAGGGGAAAGGGAAGGAAATGTAAACAAGAAAAGGATGAAAATTTTAATAACCTTCACCGAAAGAAAAAAAGAGGAATGGAAATAAACAGAAAAAGAAGAAAAGCGAAAATTTTAATAACCTTCACGAAAGAAAAAGAAGAGGAAATTAATAAACAAAAAAAAAGAAGAATAGCGAAAATTTTAATAACCTCCGCTAAAAGAAAAAGAAAATGGGAGGAGAAACAAAACATAGAGAAAAAAAAGAAGTAAAAATTATATTAACCTTCCCTGAAACGAAAAGAAAAAGAGGGAAGGAAGAGATTGAAGGAAAACCAAGGGAAGCGAAAATTTAAATAACCTTCGCCTGAACAAAAAAAAACGAAGAGAATGAAGCAAAAAACAAAGAAAAGGAAGATAAATTTTTAATAACCTCCCCGGAAACAAAAAAAGGAAGAGAAAGAAACAAAAACAAAAAAGAAAATGAAGCAAAATTTTTAATAACTTCCCCGGAAACAAAAAAAAGAAAAGAAAAAAAAATAGGGAAGCGAAGGAACAGAAAAAAAGGCGAGTGGTTTAAAGAGTAAGATATTCGTATAGGGATTAGCAGTCTTTTTTTTTTCTTATGGAGTATTAGTAGTGATAGTTTTTTCTTCCCTCCCTCTTTTCCCACTTTCCCTTCCCTCTCTTTTCCCACTCTTCCTTACCTCCTTTCCCCTCTCTCCCTCTATATCCATTTACGCTCCCCCTTCTCTCTCTTCCAACTCTCCCTTTTATTTTCCCTTCCCTCTCTCCCCTCTCACATTTCTCTCTTTCTCCCTCTCTCCCTAATCACCTCCCTGCCTCCTACCCCCTTCCATTCTTCCTCCTTCTTCTTCTTCCTCCTCTTCTCTATTCCCATTCCCCCGTCTAATCTCTTTCCTTCCTGTCTCCCTCTTTCCCCTTCTTTCCTCCTCTCCCTACCTCCCCTCAAACCCACCAATCTCTCTCTCTCTCTCT
The DNA here is from genome assembly GCF_024679095.1 of Eriocheir sinensis. Lineage (NCBI taxonomy): Eukaryota > Metazoa > Arthropoda > Malacostraca > Decapoda > Varunidae > Eriocheir > Eriocheir sinensis. Next base: position 224,683 of record NW_026111906.1, read on the forward strand.
CTCTCTCTCTCTCTCTCTCTCTCTCTCTCTCTCTCTCTCTCTCTCTCTCTCTCTCTCTCTCTCTCTCTCTCTCCTTACCCCTCCCCACATTGCACCAACCTCCTCCAACCCCTCCCCCCTCTTTCTCCCCCCTTCCTCCCCCTCCCCCCCCCCCCATGATGTCCAGGTAAGAGGTAATTATGGTGCAACATTATGCAAATGACGCAACACAGGTGGACGGTTTGCGAGCATGACAGACTGGTTTCCACGGCGGTGTTGAGCCCTGGTGGTGGGGGGTGGGGGGGTGGGGGGAAGGATGTCTGAGGTAAGGGGGTGAGGGAATGAGAGAGAGAGAAGAGAGAAGAGAGAGGAGACAGGGGATGAGAAGGGGTGGTGGTGTTGAGAGGTAGTGGTGGTGGTGGTGGTGGTGTTTTGTTGTGGTGGTGAAAGCGCTGGAGGTAATTGTGTTGATTTGATGGCAAGGGTGGTGATGGCAAGGATGGTGATGATGATGATGATGATGATGATGATGATGATGATAATTAATAAAAGACGAAAACAACAAATCTTAATACAGATTTTTGCCAATACAATAACTAACATTTTCGCTACTACTACTACTACTACTACTACTACAACAACAACAACAACAACAACAACACGCAAACAAGAGGCAGCTTTGGTACACACGACCCTTCTGCGTCCTGTTACTTGGTGTGAGGAGGAAGAAGAGGAGGAGGAGGAGGAGGAGGAGGAGGAGGAGGAAGGATGAAGGATGAAGTATCTTTGGCGGAACAGGAACAGACAGATTCTTCCTCTTTTGAAACCCACCGACAGTCATGTGTGTGTGTGTGTGTGTGTGTGTGTGTGTGTGTGTGTGTGTGTGTGTGTGTGTGTGTGTGTGTGTGTGTCGGGAAGATTTGGTTTATGGAGTGTTGAGAAGGGGAGGGGAAGGGGGAGGGTGGAGGAGCAGTGATTATCGTGTGTGTGTGTGTGTGTGTGTGTGTGTGTGTGTGTGTGTGTGTGTGTGTGTGTGTATTTAAACAGTGATAAAATGGCCAATTTCCGTCGTTGTGAGTGCGTGTGTTTGTGTCTCTGCGTGTGCGTGTGCGTGACTGTGTGCGTGTGTGCGTGTGTGTGTGTGTGTGTGTGTGTGTGTGTGTGTGTGTGTGTGTGTACCATGCTAACACCACACCGCCGTTTCCGTGTGTGCGTGTAATCATTCTTCTCATCCACAATTTAACACCATTTTCAAACTTTCACCTTTTTTTTCCGTGTCCTTCCCTCTATCATCACGCCGCTAATTTACTTCATTATTCCCAAACTCCACATTTCGTCAGCTTGTTACACCTGAAGCACGCTGGACCGCCATTACTACCACGCTGTGTTCCTCCATATACCCTCATGAACCTCCTTTGTCATACTTCTCACCATCTGAAGCTTAATTTAAATCCCCTTTCATACTTAATTTAATTCCCTTTCACACTTAATTTAAATCCCTTTCATACTTTTTTTTACAACAAAGAAGACAGCTCAAGGGCACAAAAAAAGGAAACAATTTCTTACAATCTGAAGCTTAATTTAAATCCCCTTTCATACTTATTTTAAATCCCTTTCACACTTAATTTAAATCCCTCTCATACTTTTTTTTTTACAACAAAGGAGACAGCTCAAGGGCACAAAAAAAGGAATCAACTTACAATCTGAAGCTTAATTTAAATCCCTCTCACACTTAATTTAAATCCCTTTCACACTTAATTTAAATCCCTCTCATACTTTTTTTTTACAACAAAGGAGACAGCTCAAGGGCACAAAAAAAGGAAACAACTTCTTACAATCTGAAGCTTAATTTAAATCCCTTTCACACTTAATTTAAATCTCCTTTCATACTTAATTTAAATCCCTCTCATACTTTTTTTTTACAACAAAGGAGACAGCTCAAGGGCACAAAAAAAGGAATCAACTTCTTACAATCTGAAGCTTAATTTAAATCCCTTTCACACTTAATTTAAATCTCCTTTCATACTTAGTTTAAATTCCTTTCATGTTTTCTTTTACAACAAAGGAGACAGCTCAAGGGCACACAAAAAAGGAAACAATAATAAAAAAAAATAAAAAAAAACGCTACTCGCTGCTCCTAAAAACAATTCAAAGTGGTGGCCGAAAGAGGGGTCAATTTCATACTTAATTTAAATCCCTTTCACACTTAATTTAAATCCCTTTCACACTTAATTTAAATCCCTTTCACACATAATTTAAATCCCTTTTCATACTTAATTTAAATCCCTTTTCACACTTAATTTAAATCCCTTTTCATACTTAATTTAAATCCCCTTTCATACTTAATTTAAATCCCTCTCATACTTAATTTAAATCCCCTTTCATACTTAATTTAAATCCCTTTCATACTTAATTTAAATCCCCTTTCATACTTAATTTAAATCCCTTTTCATACTTAATTTAAATCCCCTTTCATACTTAATTTAAATCCTTTCATAATTCTTACAATCTTATTCTTAGTCTTACAATCTCATTCTTACAATTTAGATCCCTTCCATACTTAATTTAAATCCTTTGTCATACTTCTCACAATCTGAAGCATAATTTAAACCCTTCTAACGCGATGGAGTATAAATTTAAACCCTTTCATTAAGCCTTCATTAAACCTCTTACACGGTGAAGCAATGATTTTTACCTTTCTTATATATGACAAAACATACTTTAAACACAATGAATTTAAATCCTTCTAAGGCGATGAAGTCTGAATATAATCCCTTTCATTAAACCTATTACACTCTGAAGCACGATTTAAATCTTCCTTATATATGACGGAAAATAATCTAATCCCTTCTTAAACACGATGAAACATAATCTAAATCCTTCTTCCATGATTTAGCACAGCGGTTCCTAAAGTGTGGTGCGCGCACACCTTGGGGGTACGCGAGTAGAGGTGCGTAAGGAAAAAAAAATGTAGTGGCGGATTTTATGTCTCGTTAAATTTCAAACACATTATTAACTGCCATTGTTTTAAAATTAAAGTATGCTGTACGCTTCAGTGGACTTGTCTGTTCTTTGTTTGAAACTTACCCAGACTCTGAGCACATTCATCCACCCCCCAAGGTACATTTTCGTCCAGTTTTGATAGCCATCGCTCACAGCCTCAACTTTGCGAGTACAAATTAGAAGTGAGAAGGATTGATATGCATGGAGAGGAGGAAACAATATATGAAATGACAAATGAAGTAAAGAAAATGTGAAAAAAATAGGGGAAACTACACCGTATATGTAAGACGACAAGATAAGATAAATTGTAGATAGCATAAGAGGATCAGGTGGAGGAGAAAGAGAGAGAGGGAGGGAGAGAAAACAATCAACGTAGGTGTGAAAGAGAAGAGCCAGGCTGCCGGAAGAGGAGGAGAAGGAGGAGAGAGGAAAGAGGGAAGAGGACTAGATGACAGGGAGGAGGAAAACCAGGTGAAGAGGGGAAGAGGGGCAATAAACAGGTTCAGGGAGGAGGAAGATCATGTTGAAGGAGGGAGAAAGAGGGAGGAGGAGGGAGAAGAGAGCAGGTGAGAGGGAGAAGAGAAGGGTGAAGGTGAAATGAAGTGAAGGTGAAATGAAGCGAAGGTGAAGGATGAAAGCAAAGAAAGATGTTAAGAAGATAGATAGATAGATAGATAGATAGATAGATAGCAGGTGGGGGGGAGAAGAGAAGGCTGAAGGTGAAACGAAGCGAAGGATGAAAGTAAATAAAGAGGTTAAAAAGATAGATAGATAGATAGATAGATAGATAGATAGATAGATAGATAGACAGATAGATGGATGGATGTTTTGAGAAAGAAGAAAAGTGAGAAGAGTAGAAAAAGGGCAAACAGAATAAATAAAAGTAATTCAAAAAAAAAAGTAAGAGATGAAAATATACGAGAAAAAGGAAAAATAAGAGGATAGAAAATAAAATAAAAAACATGAAGAAAACGAACACCTGACATAATACATAAAAACAACAGCAAAGAAAAAGAAGAAAAATAAAGTAAAAAAAAAAAAAAAAGGAAAAGTAGCGAAAAAATGACAAAAATGAACAGCTGAGAGAGAGAGAGAGAGAAAGAGAGAGAGAGAAGTACCAGCTGAGTAGGATGACTTTCAAGGTAACACAAGAACAGGCAGACAGGTAATGCTCTCCCTCCCTCTCCCTCTCCCTCTCTCTCTCTCTCTCTCTCTCTCTCTCTCTCTCTCTCTCTCTCTCTCTCTCTCTCAGGTACCTCGAACTCTGTCTCTTCCTCTTGCTTCTAATGCCGCAAGGGATCAGAGTTGAGGACGTTGTTGTTGTTGTTGTTGTTGTTGTTGTTGTTGTTGTTGTTGTGCAAGTTTATACAGCAAGAGGCATCAGACCTAAACACTGAAAAGAGATATAGAAAGAGATACAGGAGAAGGGAGGAGAGAGGATTGGTGGAAGAGATGAGGGGGACGAAGTGAAAGGGAGATGATGATGGAAAAAGGAGGAAAGAGGGAAGAGAAATTGATGAATGGAGGAGAAAGGAGAGGAGTGGAAGAGAAGGGGGAGATAAGTGGAAGGGATATGGAAGGAAAGCTGATGATGAAGAAATGAGGGAATGAGGTGAAGAGAGGTGAATGAAAGGGATATTGAGGAAGAAGAGGTGGAAGAGACGAAGAAGATTGGTGGAAGGGAAAATAGAGGAAAATTAATGGTGGAGTAAGGAGGTGGAGGAGGAGATGGTGGAAGACAAAATGGATGAGAAAGAAGAAAAGGAAGAGATGAGGAAGGTTGGTATAAGGAAAATGGAAGAAAAATAGAAAAATTGTTGATAGTGGAAAGGAGAGAAGAAAGGACAAGAAGAGAGGTGGAAGAGGAGGAGGAGGAGGAGGAGGAGGAGGTACACATTGGTGGAAGACAAAATGGATGAGAAAGAAGAAAAGGAAGAGATGAGAAAGGATGGTATAAGGAAATGGAAGAAAAGTTGATGAAGGTGGAAAGGAGAGAAATGAGGAGAAGGAGAGGGATTAGGAGGGAGGAGGAAGAATATAAGGGAGAAATGGAATGAATGAATGAGAAATAGGAAGAGGAAGGAGTGATGAAGGAGATAAGAGGGACTTTGAGAAGGGAAATAAGGAGAGAAAGATTAACATGCATGGAAAGTAAGTACGAGGAGAGGAAGATAAGGAGGAAGAAGATAACGAGAAATGAATGAACGAGGGAGTGAGGGAAGTGAATGACAGACAAAGGAGACAACAGCAGAAACGAATAAAAAGGAGAAAAATGATAACAAAGAGAGGAAAGAAAGAAAAACGAAGGAGAACAGAGGGCGGCAAAGGACTCCTACAATACGGACATCCTTCACAGACTCCTACACAGACATCCTTCGCAAAGTTAACCAAGGGCGCCTGAGACTGCAGAATCCTATGGTGGTGGTGGTGATCGTGATGATGGTGGTGATGATGGTGGTGGTGATATTGGTTGGGGGATCTTGTTGGGGGGGGGGGGTCAGCAGAATCAAAGCCCCCCTCTCGCAGCCCAGTGTAAGTAAGAGGAAGAAGAAGCGCAAAAATAAGATAAGGAAGAGGATGAGGAGGATTAAGAGGTGGAGTAGAATGTGGAGTAGAATGTGGAGTTTAGGAGTAAGAGGAAGTTAAGGAAAGGGAAAGTTTGGGAAGAGGATAAAGAGTAAGTTCAAGAGGAGGTAGAAGAGGATTTGAAAGGGCGAGTGAGGGAGTAGAACGTGGAGTAGGAAGAGTAGTTTTAGAGGAAGAGGAAGGTAGAGAAATGAGAATGTTTAAAAGTAAGAGGAAGAAGAAGCTCAAAAATAAGATAAGGAAGAGGATGAGGAGGATTAAGAGGTGGAGTAGAATGTGGAGTTTAGGAGTAAGAGGAAGTTAAGGAAAGGGAAAGTTTAGGAGGAGGAGGAAGAGGATTAGGAGTAAGTAAAGTCGAGTGTTTCTCGGAGTCTTGGAGTGAGAGAAAGTTTACAAAAAAGTTTAAAAGCATGAGAAAGTTTAGGAATACGAACACACACATGCACTCGGAGTAACACAAAATCAACACAAAAAATAACCTCTCAGCAACACAAACAAGCCCATCACAATACAATGTCAATATAAAACAACCCACACATACGAATAAAGAAACACAAAACAACACAAAAAATAAGCTCTCTGCAATACCAACCTACAGCAACACTCAAAAAACATACCAAAGAAGCCCAGAGCAACACAGAAACACACGTAGTCAAAGTAATACAAAAACAAAATACTCCTTCTCTTTTTCCTCCTTAACTTTCTCCTATTCCTATTCTTCCTCCTCCTCTTATGCTTCCTTATTCCTTAACCTCCTTATATTCCTTAATTCCTCATTCTACTCCACTTCAACTCAACTTCTTCTCCTCTTCTTCTTCCTCCAAAAATAGCAACACAAAATCAACACAAATACACACACAAAGCAACACAAAAAACAACAAAATATAGCCCTTCACCAACACGAAAGAGGTCACCGCAACACACTAACGTCCATAACCCAAACTTAGCAACACAAAATCAACACAAATACATACACACAAAGCAACACAAAAAACAACAAAATATAGGCCCTCGCCAACACGAAAGAGGTCACCGCAACACACTAACGTCCATAACCCAAACTTAGCAACACAAAATCAACACAAATACACACACAAAGCAACACAAAAAACAACAAAATATAGGCCCTCACCAACACAAAAGAGGTCACCGCAACACACTAACGTCCATAACCCAAACTTAGCAACACAAAATCAACACAAATACATACACACAAAGCAACACAAAAAAAATATAGGCCCTCACCAACACAAAAGAGGTCACAGCAACACATTACCGCCCATCACCCACATATAGCAACACAAAATCAACACAAATACACACACACACAAAGCAACACAAAAACACCAACAAAATATAGGCCCTCACCCACACGAAAGAGCCCACCGCAACACCGCCCAATAACGCCCATTACCCACAAATAGCAACACAAAATCAACACAAATCAATCAGAACGCCGCGGCTCGGAACGTAATGTCGGTTGATCGGCGCTCGTTCACGGCTGTCAGAACGACGGAGTGTGGTAAAAAATAGCACCTGTATACCTGTGTGTGTGTGTGTGTGTGTGTGTGTGTGTGTGTGTGTGTGTGTGTGTGTGTGTGTGTGAGAGAGAGAAATTCAGAACACACACACACACACACACACACACACACACACACACACACACACACACATCAAAAACAAAAAAGAAAATATGAAAAATAATAAAGAAAGAAAGAAAAAGAAAACAGTCGCATTGAAAAGAAAAAAAGAAAAAAATACACGTAAAAAAATCAAGAAAAATCAAAGTAAAGGAAAACTCAAAAGCACAAAAAAAGAAAAAGAAAAAAAGGAAAAAATTCAACCCCCCAGAAAAGAATGACCATAATCATCAGCAGCAGCCAGTCATCCATCTCACTCACTCACAGCATCCACAAAAAAAAAAAAAATAGATGAAAATTTGGCCGGCAGAAAAAAGTCCCTATTCAACATTATGTAATCCAGGTCTAAAGCCTTAAATTCCAAGGGTAAAGCCGATCCAATCCCCTATTCTCTACCTCTGCCTTTTGGAACCCTTTAAATCGTCTATATAGAGAGAGAGGGAGGGGGAGAGAAAGTGGAGAGGTAAAGGGTTAAAAAAGGATTGAATGGGTATGGTAGGGGGTAGTATTGGAGGGGTTAGGAGAGGGAGGAGGAGGAGGAGGAGGAGGAGGAGGAGGAGAATTATGGGGAATGACGGAAGGAGAAAAGGGAAGTAAGGAAGGGGAAGTAAAGAGATGAGAAGAAAGGGGAAAAGAGAATGAGAAAGAGAGGGAATGAAGAAGAAGATGAAGAAGAAGAGCAAGAACATGAAGAAAAAAAGAAAACATAAGAAGAAAACGAGCTTAAAACAACAACTTGAACGAAAAACAATAACAAGAAGTACAAAGCAAGAAGAATTGAATAGCTAAGAAAAGAAGAAGGAAAAATAATGATATGGAAATAGGAAACGGGAGAACAAGAAAACAGAGATGATAAGGACGAAAGAGAGAGAGAGAGAGAGAGAGAGAGAGAGAGAGAGAGAGAGAGATGATGAGACAGAAACAGAAAGATAGACAGAGACAGACAAAGGCAGAGAGATAGACAGATAGAAAGATAGACAGAGAGAGATAGACAGAAACATAGACAGACAGAAAAATACAGACAGAAAGATAGACAGACAGAAAAATAGACGGAAAGATAAACAGAGAGAGAAAGATAGACAGAGAGAAAGATAGACAAAGACAGAAAGATAGACAGAGACAAACAGGCAGAAGAATAAAAGGAGGAGGAGGAAGCAACATCTCTCCTCTCCTCTCCTCTCCTCTCCTCTCCCCTCCCCGCCTCTCCTCTCCTCTCCTCTCCACTCCCCGCCTCTCCCCTCCTGTCCTCTCCTCTCCTTTCCTCTCCCCCACAATCAATAAAGGCGATCATCTCCCCTCTGGTGATCCTCTTATCGCCCCGAGCGCCGTTAAGCCAAAATACTGACGCCCATAAACACGAACGTAATAAAATGACACGTGGGAGCGGCGACAGGCGGAGGAGGAGGAGGAGGAGGAGGAGGAGGAAGAGGAGGAGGAGGAATATAAGAGTTAAGTAGAGGCAATAAGACACGGAGAGAGACAGACGAAAAGGAGAATATAAAGGAGGGAAGAAGGAGGAGGAGGAGGAAGATAAAGAAGAAGAGGGAGAAGAAAAAAGACCAAGAAGAAAAAGGAAGACAATAGGAAGAAAAATTAGATGATAGCACACACACACACACACACACACACACACACACACACACACAAACACAAACACACACACACACACACTTCACTAAACTTGCTACACTTCTCACTACACCCAAACACACACATACACACATACACACTCTACAGGCCTAATAAAGAGCCCCTTCCTCCCCCCCCCCCCTTCTCTCTCTCTCCCTCTCTCTCTCAGACACTTCCAAAGCACCTCTGGCTATTTACTCTCCCATATAATTCTCTCTCTCTCTCTCTCTCTCTCTCTCTCTCTCTCTCTCTCTCTCTCTCTCTCTCTCTAAGAATCTGACTGACAGCAACGTAACAGGCTGACCAGCAAAGACAGACTGACAGACAGGCTGACAGGTGAAAGAGGAAGGAGGGGGAAGGGGGAGGGATGGGGAAGGCCAGGGATGGGGAGGGAGAGGATGTGACGGAAAGGGAAGGAAGGTCACCGGCGAAAGGGAGGGATAGGAAGGGGTTGGATGTGGGAAGAGGAAGGGGAGGAAGGGGGAAGGAAGGGGAGGGAGGAAAGGGAAGGTAAGTAATGGGGGTGAACGGAAGAGTCATATGAGTGGAAGGGAAGCGGAGAAATGGGGACACGAGAGGAAAGGGAAGGGAAGGGAAGGGGATGGGAAGGGAAAGGGAAGGGAGGGGAAGGGAGGGGAAAGATGGGACGAGAGATAACTAGAGTGAAAGGGAATACGAAGAGGAGGGGATGGAAGAAGGAAAGGAAAGGAAGAATGGAGAGTAAAGAAGGAAGAGAGGGAAGGAAAGAGAAAAAATGGAACTGGAGAGGAAAGGTGAGGATGGATAAAAGAGGACAAAATGGAAGAAGAAATGGATAAATAAAGAAAAACAAGCGGAAAGAGAGAGAGAGAGAGAGAAAGAACAAGTGAAAGAAAAGGAGAAGGAAAGGGACATAAGGAGACAGAAAGAAGAATGTAAAGGAAGAAGGACGAAGAAAACCAAACCAACCCAAGGCCACACCATTAGCCCCAACTAACCAAACCTAACAACCTAACCTAACCTAACCAACCCAAGGCCACACTCCACGAGCCCCAACTAACCTAATCTAACCAACCCAAGGCCACACTCCACAAGCCCCAACTAACCAAACCTAACAACCTAACCTAACCTAACCAACCCAAGGCCACACTCCACAAGCCCCAACTAACCAAACCTAACAACCTAACCTAACCTAACCTAATCTAACCAACCCAAGGCCACACTCCACGAGCCCCAACTAACCAAACCTAACAACCTAACCTAACCTAACCTAACCAACCCAAGGCCAACCTAACTAACCTAACCTAACCTAACCAACCCACGGCCACTCCACAAGCCCCAACTAACCAAACCTAACAACCTAACCTAACCTAACCAACCCAAGGCCACACCATTAGCCCCAACTAACCAAACCTAACAACCTAACCTAACCTAACCAACCCAAGGCCACACTCCATAAGCCCCAACTAACCTAACCTAACAACCTAACCTAACCTAACCAA
>NW_026111906.1:240000-242500 GCF_024679095.1 Eriocheir sinensis
CACACACACACACACACTCAATAAGATTAATGCATCACTTGGTAAGGTCTCTTTGTGTGTGTGTGTGTGTGTGTGTGTGTGTGTGTGTGTGTGTGTGTGTACAATATTCATCTCTACCAACACGACTCGAGAAAAGAAAGAAAGAAAGAAAGAAAAAAAAGAAAGAAAGAAAGAAAGAAAGAAAGAAATCGATGTTATGAATAAAAAAATACTTCAGATTTATTTTCTTTTACTTCATATTATTTTTTTTCGTTGTAAACTGATTTCGTGTACAATTTTTTTTTTTTTTATCACTAAACTCTCCCTTTAAAAACTTGCTTCATTTTCGTCTATCTTCTTTCTTAACTGGGGGTTTTTTCTATCTTCATTCTCTTTTCTCTATTTTTTCCTTTTCTTCTTCCTACCATTCCTCCTTCCTCCTCTTTCAATGTCTTATTTTCATCTTTCTACTTTCTTAACTGTTTTCTCTCTATCTTCATTCTCTTTCTCTATCTCTTCCTCTTTCTACTATCCTTCCCTTCCTCCTTCCTTCCCTTCTTTCCTTCCTGTTTCAATGTTTTCTTTCTATCTTTCTACTATCTTAATTTTTTTCCTACCTCCCTTTTTCTCTATTTCTTCCTTTTTATCTTGCTCTTCCTATATCCATCCCTTCCTTTCTTCCTTCCTTCCTATCTCCCTTCCTCCTACTTTCTTAACTTTTTTCCTCCCTTCCTTTTCTTCCTCCATCTTTTCCTTCATCTCCTCCTCTCCCTATCTTCCTTACTTTCTGCCTATCTTCCTTTCTTCCCCCTGCTTCAATGTATTCTGTTTTATTGCTTAACTTTTTCCAACCTCCATTTTTTATCTCTTTTTTTTCCTTATCTTCCTTTCCCTACCATCCTTCCCTCCCTCCCTTCCTTCCTTCTTTAATACCTTCTATCTACTTTTGTCCTTACTTTCTCTCTTTCCATTTCAATAGTTCTTCCTTCCTTCCTTTTCCTCTTTACTTTCTTTTCACACTGGCGCCACTATAAAAAAACACTTTCCTGCGCCATGACGAGCTGGGGCCGACTACCATCCAGACCCTTCGAGAAAGCCTACCGGCGCTAAGGGCTGAAAACAAAAAAAAAAAAAAAAAAAAAAAAAAATTCCACTCTTTCTGTTCCCTCTTTTCCTTCTTTCCTTCCTTTCTCCCTATCATGCCTCCCCCCCTACCTGTCTCCTCCTTCCCTCCCTCTCTCCTACCTTTCCTCCATCATCTCTCCGGCGGATTATATTTGATGGAACACTTCTGATTATCTCTTCCAATAATGCTTAGGTATAATATCTCGCCTCCCTCCCTCCCTCCCTCCCTTTCTCTCCCTTCCATCCCTCCCTCCCTTCCCTTTCTCCTCATCCCATCCCTCATTGCTTTCCCTTATCGTCCCTCTCCTCTCTCCTTTCCCTTTCTTTCCCCAAATCCCTCTGTACCTACACCTTATGCCTCCCTGTCTCCCTCCTCCTCCTCCTCCTCCTCCTCTTCCTCCTCTTGCCTTCCTGAAAATTCATTATGCCCGGAAAAAAGGTGATCATTTTTTTTCTGTACATTTAGTGAGGAAGAAGAATAGGTGAAATGTGTCTCAGAAGGAGCAGGAGGAGGAGGAGGAGGAGGAGGAGGAAGAGGAGGAGGAAGGGAGAAAGTTAGTGGAAAATAGAACAGTAAGACAAATAAATTAAATAAAGCAGAAAGGAAGGAAAGGAAGAGAGAAAGAAAGAAAGAAAGAATGAAGGAAAGAAAGAAAGGAAGAATGAAGGAAAGAAATAACGAGTGAAGGAAGGAAGGAAAGAAGAAAGGATAAAAAAAAGCAAGAAAATAAACAAAAGAAACGATCAGAGAAAGAAGTAGAAAAGAATGAAAGAAAAAGAGAAAGGAAGAAACAAAGAAAGAAAGAAAGAGTGAAGGAAGAAAGGAAAGAAAAAAGGATTAAAGAAAGCAAGAAAATAAACAAAAGAGACAATCAGCGGAGGAGAAAGAGAAAGGAAAAAAGAAAGAAAGAAAAAGAAAAAAAGAAAGTAGAAACAAAACAAACAAACAAATAAACAGTAGAGGAAGAATTGGTAGGCCTAAGAGAGGGAGGGACAGGGAGAGAAAAGTTAGACAGAAAAAAAAATAAAGGAAGAAATAATAAAAAAAGGAGTTGAAAAAATAACCTTCTCTCTCTCTCTCCCTCTTTTTTTTTCTCTCTCTCTCTCTCCCTTCCTTCTAAAGACACTCACCTGAGGCAACAACTAATTAACCTGAGCTAATCACTTCAGGTGTATCAAAGGTATCCCCGTACAGAGAGACAAAGAGGGTGGGGAGATTAGAGAGTGGCAGAGAGAGAGAGAGAGAGAGTAAAGAAGAGAAAAAGGAGTGTAAAGAAAGATGGAAAGAAACAAAGGAGAAAGGATAAAGAAGAGAAGGAAAAAAAAAACAGGAAAAATTGAGCAAGCCAGAGAGAGAGAGAGAGAGAGAGAGTAAAGAAGAGAAGACAAAGGAGAA
>NW_026111906.1:247500-252500 GCF_024679095.1 Eriocheir sinensis
TAATTACCTTCCATCTCCTTTTCTCTCCAATCCCCAGGTTTTTTTTTTTCTCTCCTTTATCTTCCCTTCTATATCCTTCCCCTTCTCCTCCTCCTCCTTCATTCATTATTTTATTGTCTATTCATTCTCTCTCTCTCTCTAAACCCACCATTTCACTGATTAGTTATGATATGTCTCTTCCATTTTCTCTCTTTTTCTCTCTTCCCTTTCTTTCATCTCAATCCTTTATTTCCACTTTCTCATTTCCCTCTCTTTCTAAATCCCCTTCCTCCCTTTTTCTCCTCCTCCCTTATACTATCTCCCTGTTTACTTATTCAATTCTATCTTGCATCGTCTCTTTCTTTCCCTATTCTTTCCCTATCCATTCCCTCATCCCCTATTTTCCCTTTCTCTCCTTTTCTTCCTAAATCATCACCCTTTTTCTCCTCCTCCCTTATCCTATCTCCATGTTTACTTATTCTATTCCTTTTCATCCCCTCTCTCTTTTTCTCTATTCTTTCCCTTTTAATTCCCTCATCCCCTATTTCCCCTTTCTCTCCCTCTCTTCCTTAATCATCTCCCTTTTTCTCCTTCTCCCTTATACTATCTCCCTGTTTACTTATTCTATTTCTTTTCATCCCCTCTCTCTTTTTCTCTCTTCTTTCCTTTTCCATTTTCTCTCTTCCTATTCCATTCTCTCCTTCACTCTCTATATCCTATGCCTTCCTATCTCTTTCTCTTTCCCTCAAACTGCTTCCTTTAATTTTAGTTTTGTTTATATTCCTCCTACTTGCTCTCTTTTCAACTCCCTTTTCCATTCTCCCTGTTTCTCATTCTCCTCTCTAAATCCCCTTCCCCTTTTTCGTCTTCTCCCTTTTACAATCACTGTTTGCTTATTCTCTTCCTCTTAATTTTTTTCTCTCTCTAACTCCTTTCTTCCCCTTTCCATTCTCTCATCACTCACTTTCCTTTCACATTTTCCCTCTCTCTCTCTCTCTCTCTAAATCCCCTCCCCTTTTTTTTCTCCTCCTCCCCTTTATTATCACATTCATTGCTTATTCTATTCCTCTTGCATTTCCTTTCTCTTTCTTCCATTCCTCCTATTTCTCCTTTCCTTATTCTCCCCTTTCCTCTCTAAATCCCTTCCCCTTTTTTTCTCCTCCTCCCCTGAACTATCACATACATTGTTTATCCTATTCCTCTTGCATTCCCTTTCTTTATCTTCCTTTCCTCCTATCACTCCCTTCCTCATTCTCCCCTTTCCTCTCTAAATACCCTTCCCCTTTTTTCCTCCTCCCCTACATTATCCCTCTATTTCCTTATTCTATTCCTCTTACATTCCCTCTCTCTTTCTCCCTTTCCTCCCCATTCTCCCCTCACCCACTACTTTCTCCCCCTCAAAACAATTACCTGAAATCTCCCAAGTGTCTATGAAAACAATTTACTTACTAAGCCTCTAAAAGTTCTATATTAAGCTTATATTTTCAAGTAGTGTGTGTGGGGTAGTGGGGGGAGTGTGTGTGTGTGTGTGTGTGTGTGTGTGTGTGTGTGTGTGTGTGTGTGTGTGTGTGTGTGTCCCAGTGGTCGATCCCCCTCCTCTCTCTCTCTCTCTCTCTCTCTCTCTCTCTCTCTCTCTCTCTCTCTCTCTCTCTCTCTGACACACACACACACACACACACACGAAATTAGGCTTGGAAAACATTATATATTGCCCATAAATGTCACAGCAAATAAATTAACAAAAAAATAAATAACAAAAGATATTCCAAAACCCAAAATAATGAAGCTAGTTAACAATATTTACAAGGCAGGAGGTAAACACAAACACACACACAAACAAACAAACACACAAACAAGTCGAAATAAATATATATAGTGAATGGCAGGAAGAAAATAATTAGTGGGTTTTGGTATGAACGTCAAAACACACACACACACACACACACACACACACACACACACACACACACACACACACACACACACACACACACAGATGCATTAAACGTAACAACTTAAATAAACATACCCCTTAACTTTGTATGAGAGAGAGAGAGAGAGAGAGAGAGAGAGAGAGAGAGAGAGAGAGAGAGAGAGAGAGAGAGAGAGAGAGAGAGAGAGAGAGAGAGAGAGAGAGAGAGAGAATGAAAGGAAGGAAGAAAATTTGAAGAAAGCAAAAGAAAGAGAAAAGAAGAAAAAAAGAAAAAAAAAGAAGGAAGAAAGTAAAAGAAAAAAGAATAAATGAAAAGAAAGAAAAAGAAAAGAAAAAGAAAGAATAAAAGAAAGAAAGAAAGAATAAAATGAGAAAGAAAAAAGAAAGAAAGAATAAAAGTAAAGAAAACAGAGAGAGAGAGAGAGAGAGAGAGAGAGAGAGAGAGAGAGAGAGAGAGAGAGAGAGAGCGGCGCCTGAGCTACATTAACTTTGCACTCCAAGACATACGTGACTGCTTGCATAAGTTTGAAAGTTAATAAAGAACAAGGGAATGTGTTATGTTTCATCCTTTATGCATATAAGAATGGAGAAAATGAAAAAAAGATTAAGCTAGATTAAATTAGTAGAAGTAGTAGTAGTAGTAGTAGTAGTAGTAGTAGTAGTAGTAGTAGTAGTAGTAGTAGAAAATAACTGGGAATAGGAGAGAAATGGATAATGAAGAAAATTAGAAAAAAAGAGAATATGAGGAAATAAATAAAAATAAATGAGTTTGAAGAGGCGAAAGGAATAAAAGGAAGAAAGAAAGGATAAAAGAGAGGAAACAGGAGATAGGAGAATTGGAAATGGGAAGGAAGATAAAAGGAGGGAGATGATGAAAAAGAAATAAAAAAGTACAATGTTGGAAGTAGTAGTAGTAGTAGTAGTAGTAGTAGTAGTAGTAGTAGTAGTAGAAGAAGCAGGAGATAATGATGAGGTACTAAAAACAGGTAATATCACAGGTAATACTAATGATTAACCCCAAGGTGTGTGCCCTCCCCCCTCCCCCACCCCCCCTCTCCCTCCCTCCTCCTCCCTCCCTCTGGGCAACCCGACGCCGCTGTGTGTGTGTGTGCGTGTGTGTGTCTGTGTGTTTATCTATCCGCGTCTGTGTGTTGATCTGTGTGTTTGTGTGTTCTGTGTTGGAACGTCAAGTGGCGGTCAGGAAGTGGTTGGTTTATGTGCATTCTCTCTCTCTCTCTCTCTCTCTCTCTCTCTCTCTCTCTCTCTCTCTCTCTCTCTCTCTCTCTCTCTCTCTCTCTCTCTCTCTCTCTTCGTGTGGTCACATTTTCTTCCTCTCCAGAGAATCATCAGGACTGACCACTAATTTTCTCTCTCTCTCTCTCTCTCTCTCTCTCTCTCTCTCTCTCTCTCTCTCTCTCTCTCTCTCTCTCTCTCTCTCTCTCTCTCTCTCTCTCTCTCTCTCTCTCTTAATTTCTTCCTTTCTTCCTCTCCAAAATTATCTTAGGACAAATTTCTCTCTCATTCCCTTTCCTTTCCTTCCCTCTCTCTCTCTCTCTCTCTCTCTCTCTCTCTCTCTCTCTCTCTCCCCCTCGTGTAGGGATTTAAAGGGTACCACTCCTTCCTCGCACTGACATAAGGGCGAGGGTCTCCATAACTCGAGTGGGATTTACGACCAAGGTTACGACGCCTTAGTGGACAGTTCTTGCCTACTTCCTTCCCTCCTGCCTTCCTTCCTTCCTTCCTTCGTCCCTTCTTCTTCCGGTGCCTTCCCTTCCCTTCCCTTGCCTTGCCTATCCGGCCCCCCTAATTACCTGTCTTCCTGCATACCTGTTTACCTGCTTGAATGATTAGCTACCTGTTCTCCTCCTCCTCCTCCTCCTCCTCCTCCTGTTTCTTTTTTCTCTTCTCTTTCTTATCTCCTTCTTGCTCCTTTTCTAGTTGACTCCCTATTTACATTATTGTCCTCCTCCTCCTCCTCCTCCTCCTCCTCCTCCTCCTCCTCCTCCTGTTTCTTTTTTTTTCTTTTTTTTTCTTATCTCCTTTTAACTCCTTTTCTAGTTAACTCTCTATTTGCATTTTTGTCCTATTTTTCCTCCTCCTCCTCCTCCTCCTCCTCTTCGTTTCTTTCTTACTCCTTCTTTTTCTGTTCCTTTCCTCCTCCAGTTTGTTCTCCTGTTTTTTTTTTTTTCCTCTTCTCTCCTTTTCCCTTACTCCTTTTTTTTGTGTCTAACTTCTTATTTGCCTTGCCGTCCTATTCCTCCTCCTCCTCCTCCTCCTCTTCCTTTTTATTTTTCCTCCTCTTCCTTCTTTTTCCTTTCCTCCTATTCCTGGTTCATTTTTTCTTCTCCTTTCCTCCTTATTCCTTTTCCAGCTACTTCCCTATTTTCTTTCCTGTTCTGTTCCTCCTTACCTTCTTTTATTTCCTTTCCCATCTTCCTCATCCTCCTCTTCCTTTTTCTTATCCTCCTTCTCCATCTTCCTATACTTCTTCCTGTTTGCCCTCCTTTTTTTTCTCTTCCTCTTTATTCCCTTTCATTTCAGCACCTTTCTTCCTCCTCCTCCTCCTCCTCCCCCTCCCCCCTTACCTTTCCATCACATAATTAATTTTAATACCTTCCTCGATACTTATTTTTTACGCCTAATTCTGTATCGATTTCACTCCTCATCATCATCATTAACATCATCATCACAGAAATAAAAATAATGATGGTAATAATAATAATAAGATAAGAAGAATAAGAAGAAGAAGAAGAAGAAGATGAAGATGAAGATGAAGATGAAGAAGAAGAAGAAGAAGAAGAAGAAGAAGAAGAAGAAGAAGAAGAAGAAGAAGAAGAAGAAGAAGAAGAAGAAGAAGAAGAAGAAGAAGAAGAAGAAGAAGAAGAAGAAGAAGTAGAAAAAGTTGCGGTAGAAGATGAAGAAAAAGAAGAAAAAAAAGGGAAACAAGAAAAAATAAGAAGAAAAAGAAAAAAAAAAGGCAAAGGAGAATCAGAAAAGATGAGAATGAAGAAGAAGAAGGATAGGATAGGTTAGGTTAAAAGAAGAAAAAAAAAGAATAAGGTGAACAACAACAACAACAACAACAACA
>NW_026111906.1:255000-260000 GCF_024679095.1 Eriocheir sinensis
AATTGTATTGAGAAGAATGAAGAAGGTAATAAATGTTCTAGGATGAATTGAGGTATGAGAAAAGAACTATAAGAGAAGTGAATGAAAAGGGGAAAAAACACGAAGGATTTAGATAATAGAAACAGTGACGTAAAGAAAGGAGGAAAGAGGAAGCAAAAAGGATATAGGAAAGAGATATGAATGAAGAGAAGGAAAAGAGTAAATGTAACAGAGAGGAGGAAACAGCAAAATAAGATGGTGTTGCTGTCTAAAAAGGAGAAAGAAGATAGAAGAGAGGAAAGGAGAATTATACGAAAGAATTATAAGAAACGAACAAAAAGTTAAAAAAAAAGAGAAGAGAGATAGAAGAGAGGAAAGGACAATTATACGAAAGAATTTTAAGAAACGAACAAATGGTTAAAAAAAAGAGAAACAGATAGAAGAGAAGAGAGGTAGAAGAGAGGAAAGAAGAATTATACGAAAGAATTTTAAGAGACGAACAAAAGGTTAAAAAAAAAAGAGAAACAGATAGAAGAGAAGAGAGGTAGAAGAGAGGAAAGAAGAATTATACGAAAGAATTATAAGAAACGAACAAAAGGTTAAAAAAAAAAGAGAAACAGATAGGAGAAGAGAAGAGAGGTAGAAGAGAGGAAAGAAGAATTATACGAAAGAATTTTAAGAGACGAACAAAAGGTTAAAAAAAAAAGAGAAACAGATAGAAGAGAAGAGAGGTAGAAGAGAGGAAAGAAGAATTATACGAAAGAATTATAAGAAACGAACAAAAAGTTAAAAAAAAGAGAAACAGATAGAAGAGAAGAGAGGTAGAAGAGAGGAAAGAAGAATTATACGAAAGAATTATAAGAAACGAACAAAAAGTTAAAAAAAAAGAGAAACAGATAGAAGAGAAGAGAGGTAGAAGAGAGGAAAGAAGAATTATACGAAAGAATTATAAGAGAGACGAACAAAAGACAATAAAACAAGAGAAACAGATAGAAGAGAAGAGAGGTAGAAGAAAGAAGAATTATACGAAAGAATTATAAGAGAGACGAACAAAAGACAATAAAACAAGAGAAACAGATAGAAGAGAAGAGAGGTAGAAGAGAGGAAAGAAGAATTATACGAAAGAATTATAAGAGACGAACAAAAGGTAAAAAAACAAAAAAACAGAAACATATGAGAAAGTGACGTAGGCAAGATGGCGCTGAAATCCACGAACAGTATTACCAACTCAAAACCCCAAAATTGCAGCTTCTAAATTCTAAACAGTTTTCCGCCTCCGTTGAATACCACACACACTCCACTACAACTTACTCCTTTCTGAGCCTATTTACGGCCTGTTTACTATTGCCACTACCAGGAAAATTTTGTGTAAGCAGGATGTAGCCATTAACGTAAATAAGGCTCATGGAAATCTTGTAGGAGACAGGTTCTGGTTGACTAATACTGGTGGTAGTGATGTCAAGGGAAAGGTTATTATAGTATGGTTGTAAATAGCTTCCTACAGAGACCACTGATAGAGAAATAAAGGAAAAGCAGGAAAAAATAATCGAGAGAGAGAGAGAGAGAGAGAGAGAGAGAGAGAGAGAGAGAGAGAGAGAGAGAGAGAGAGAGAGAGAGAGAGAGAGAGAGAGAGAGAGAGAGAGAGAGAGAGAGAGAGAGAGAGAGAGAGAGAGAGAGAGAGAATACACCCCAACGGCTTGACACAGAAAAAGAAAGCGTACCCAGAAGAGACAGACAGAGAGAGAGAGAGAGAGAGAGAGAGAGAGAGAGAGAGAGAGAGAGAGAGAGAGAGAGAGAGAGAGAGAGAGAGACAAAAAGAAATAACAAAGAGAAAACAAAAACACAGAGAGAGAGAGAGAGAGAGAGAGAGAGAGAGAGAGAGAGAGAGAGAGAGAGAGAGAGAGAGAGAGAGAGAGAGAGAGAGAGAGAGAGAGAGAGAGAGAGAGAGAGAGAGAGAGAGCAAAGAGAACGTGGGAAAAGAAAGAAGAAAACAAAAGAAGCAAAAAAAGATGAAAACGATACTCTGAGAAAAACAAAACAAAAATGTGAAACAAAAAAAAACTTGCAGAAAAGGAAATAATAAAAAGAAGGAGGCGAATTTCAATGTCCACAAAGGCGAAAGTCAAGTACAAAAGGAGAGAAAACAGGACAATATTGACTCCTGCGTAAGACTCTCTCTCTCTCTCTCTCTCTCTCTCTCTCTCTCTCTCTCTCTCTCTCTCTCTCTCTCTTACAGCTACCTCTCATTCCTTCCATCCCTCCTTCCTTTCTTTCTTCCTTCCCTCATTCTTTTCCTCCATGTTTCCTTATTCCTCTTTTCTTCTCCTTTTTCCTTCCTTTTCCTTCCTTATTTTTTTCCTCTCTCCTCCTCCTCCTCCTCCTTCCTCCCCTGACTCTTTCTTTTTTTCTCCTTCCCTCTCGTTATATATCTTCCTCCTTTCTTTTTTTTCAGTTTTCCTCCTCCTCCTCCTCCTCCTCCTCCCTTCTTTCCTTCTTCCTCCCTCCGGTTTCCTTCACTCCTCCTTAGCTACTTGATTTCCTTCTGTCCCAGCCTCCTCTTTCCCCTCTTCTTCTCCCCTCTCTCCTTCCTCCTCCTCCTCCTCTTCCTCCTTTTCCTCCCTCTCCTTCAATTATTTTCCTTCCTTCTTCCCTCATTCCTTTCTCTCTCTCTCTCTCTCTCTCTCTCTCTCTCTCTCTCTCTCTCTCTCTCTCTCTCTCTCTCTCTCTCTCTCTCTCTCTCTCTCCTTGGCTTCTGCGGTGTGCAAACATAGGAGCAGGAGGAGGAAGAGGAAGAGAAAGAGGAGGAGGAGGAGGAGGAGGAGGAGGAGGAGGAGGAGGAGGAGGAGGAGGAGGAGGAAGACGTTAAAATGCCTGTCATGAACAAACGTGCTTGAAAATTGAAAGAAGAAAAATAGAAAAAATATATATAATAATAATAATAATAATAATAATAATAATAATAATAATAATAATAATGTAATAAACAATAAATAAAAAGATGAAACAAACACACACACATACAATCACATTTATACACATACATTAACATACATACATACATACATACATACACACACACAAACATACACCAAATCCAACTTCCTCGTTTCAAGACCCACGAATCTTTTAAAACAAACAAAAACAATGAAAAAAAAAAAAGAGAAATTGAAAGTCAGAAGCCAAGTCAAAATTAAGGAGTGACTTCGATAATAATTTTTGATGATGATGATGATGATGATGGTGATGATGGTAATGATGGTAATGATTATGATGATGATGATGATGATGGTAATGATGATGGTGATGGTGATGATGATGATGGTAATGACGATGATGATAGTGATGATTATGATGGTGATGATGATGATGATGGTAATGACGATGATGATAGCGATGCTGGTGATGATGATGGTAATGATGATGATGATGGTGATGATGATGGTGATGGTGATGATGATGGTAATGATGATAATGACGATGATGATAGTGATGATGGTGATGATGATGATGATGATGATGATGGTAATGATGATGATGATGGTAATGACGATGATGATAGTGATGATGGTGATGATGATGATGGTAATGATGGTGATGATGGTGATGACGGTGGTGGTGATTAAGGACTCAGCAAATTGGCAATAAAAAAAAAAAGCTTACGTAGTTCGGTATTAATTTAGTCTCTCTCTCTCTCTCTCTCTCTCTTTAATTAATCTTCCTCTCTCTCTCTCTCTCTTTAATTAGTTACCTTTAGAGAGAGAGAGAGAGAGAGAGAGAGAGAGAGAGAGAGAGAGAGAGAGAGTGAGGTGGGAAGGTAGTACTAATCACACACACACACACACACACACACACACACACACACACACACACACACACACACACACCTGTAATATATCAATCTCAGGTAAATGTCTTTCTCTTTCATCACAGTCCTCATAAACCCCCCTCCCACCCTCCCTTTCCTCCCCATCCCTTCCTTCCCTTCCTCCCTTCCCCATCCCTCCCATTCCCTCCTTCCTCCTCTTCCTTACTCTTTCCTCCCTTCACTTGCCCCCCCCTCCTCCATACCCTCCTCTCTTTACCCTACCCCCTCCTCTTCCCCTTTTCCTTCACCCTTCCCCTTCTGTCCTTACCCTACCCTACTCTTCCCCCCTTCCTTTCCTCCTCCTCCTCCTCCTCCTCCTCCTCCCTTTCCTACCCCCAGTACAATAACCAGTCGACAAAGCCCCAAGTGGACTATTGTAATCAGGGTATACATAGTCACCTCCTCCTCCTCCTCTCCTCCTCCTCCTCCTCCTCCTCCTCCTCCTCTCCTCCTTCTTTCGTACCCTCCCCCCCAACAATACTATTCACCCCCCCACACACACATACCTCCCCCCTCCTTACTTCCTCTCTCTCTCTCTCACCCCTTTCCCCTCTCTCCCTTCCTTCCTTCCTTCCTCCTACATTTCTCTCTCCAACATCTTCTTTTCTTCTTCCTCCCTTTGATCTTCTTTTCTTGTCTCTCATAATGAAGTTTTTTGTGGGAATTGAGTGTCCTGTTGTCTGAGAGAGAGAGAGAGAGAGAGAGAGAGAGAGAGAGAGAGAGAGAGAGAGAGAGAGAGAGAGAGAGAGAGAAAGGGGGGGAGGGGGGATATTGAGGTCGAATGCATATTTACAGACAAGGAGACAGACGAGAGAGAGAGAGAGAGAGAGAGAGATAAGTGATTGATAATAGCACGTACACACACACACACACACACACACACACACACACACACACACACACACACACACACACACACACACACACACACGCCAGAAGAGTGTCACTAAATCATTGGAGTAAAAAAGAAACGAAAAAAAAAACAAGAGGAAAAACATTCATCATCACTCAACCATAAACACCAAACGATATCAATGCAACGTCCTTCACACACACACACACACACACACACACACACACACACACACACACACACACTCACTCAAGCCTTATAAAGTATCCTGTCAGTCAATCAGCCTCTCTCTCTCTCTCTCTC
>NW_026111906.1:270000-297950 GCF_024679095.1 Eriocheir sinensis
TCATTTACTCCTTTTTTACTTTTTTTAGCCTTTCGTGTTTGCTAATGATCGATTCTATGGCTTATTCCCTCCCTCCTTCACATCCTTCTTTTCTCTCTCTCTCTCTCTCTCTCTCTCTCTCTCTCTCTCTCTCTCTCTCTCTCTCTCTCTCTCTCTCTCTCTCTCTCTCTGTGTCTCTCTCTCTCTCTCTCTCTCTCTCTCTCTCTCTCTCTCTCTCTCTCTCTCTCTCTCTCTCTCTCTCTCTCTCTCTCTCTCTCTCTCTCTCTCTCTCTCTCTCTCCTCTTCATCTTTCCTCCCATTCTTGATTCTCATTCCTCAATTTCTATCTTCTCTCTTCCTTCACATAACAGTAACGCAAAACAGTACATCGGCATCA
Organism: Eriocheir sinensis; assembly: GCF_024679095.1. Lineage (NCBI taxonomy): Eukaryota > Metazoa > Arthropoda > Malacostraca > Decapoda > Varunidae > Eriocheir > Eriocheir sinensis. Next base: position 270,377 of record NW_026111906.1, read on the forward strand.
ATCATATATTTCTGAACTCTCTCTCTACCTTTCCTTATCCACTCTTGAAAGCTTAATAACACTTCCAAGCAACGATGCCAGATTGTCTTACTCAGCCTCTTATATTTACCGACTTCCGACCCAATAACTGTCTCGTGGACCCCAATAAGGAGATTCACTTAAAATTATCGTTAAAATAGTTAATTCCTGATGTTTCTTGGCAATAGTTAAGCGTCAGAAACCGGTAAATACTATGCTCTGAGTACGATAATCTGGCAACGGTGCTTCCAAGTCTCAATAACGCTAGGAAACATATATAAAGAGATGGATAACCGTAACATCCCTCTTTCATCTCCCTCACATAGCCAGTAACGCAAGACAGTACCAGCATCAACGAACTTAATTGACTTTCTGAACTGAGCCTTTCCATGTCCGCTACTAAACTATTCTCAAGTCTATCACAAGGAAACACGTACAGGGAGATGGATAACCGTGACACCCTCCTCTCATCTCCCTCACACAGCCAGTAACGCAAGACAGTATGCAGCAAAGGAGACAGTTCAAGGGCAAAACAACAAAGGAAACAATAATGAAAAAAAGTCCGCTACTCAACAGAACTAACAGAAACAACTATATAGACTTCTGAACTGAGCTTTCCCGTACGATTTTAAAGTCTGGAGCGAAGGAAAGAGAGACTAAAAGATGAAAAAACATAACTTAACATAATTTTCTCTCCCCTACTTAACAATAACGAAGAGGACTAGTTAACACATAGAGACAACGTAGCACCTATAACGAAATAAGAGTAAATTCGGTAACCTGTAACGAATGAGATATATAACGTAGATGATAAATTAACAAAGAGAAACGTAATACCGATAAAGCAAAAGAAATTAGAGGAATTTACTTGTTTTCTCCTTTATGAATGCCTGAGAGAGACACAGAATAAAACAAACGAACAGAAATATAAAAAAAACGAATATTATACCACAATAAGGAAAAAAAACAGGAAAATATGAGAAAGAAAAACAAAATATGAAAAAAATAAAGGGAAACAGAGAGAGAGAGAGAGAGAGAGAGATGCCGACTACTCTCTCTCACACCCTATTCCCGGAAACGCCCCACGACAAACACATCATTTATTCAGTGTTTTCCCCAAATTTAGCAGCTCCCTCTCTCTCTCTCTCTCTCTCTCTCTCTCTCTCTCTCTCTCTCTCTCTCGATTTCCCTTTATTTTTTTCATATTTTGTTTTTCTTTCTCATATTTTCCTGTTATTTTTTCACGTATGTGGTCTAATCTTGTTTTTTTTTTTTCCTCTCTCTCTCTCTCTCTCTCTCTCTCTCTCTCTCTCTCTCTCTCAGGCATACATAAAGGAGAAAAACAAGTAAACAAACAAAGAAGTAAATAATCAAAACAAAAGAAAGATTGAAGGTAAAAAAAAAAGGAGTGATGAAGTAAACAAGAATAAATAAAGATAAATAAAAAATAAATAAATAAATAAATAAATAGATGAAGAAGAAGCAAAAGTCTTAACCAGCGTGTGTGTGTGTGTGTGTGTGTGTGTGTGTGTGTGAGTGTGTGTATAGAGTAGCCTGAGCCAACACACTTTACCTTATCTCCCACCGCGTGAGGGAAGCATCTTACTCAGCCTCCTCCTCCTCCTCCTCCTCCTCCTCCTTTTCCTCCCCTCTTCTTCCCTTATTCTTTTTTCCTCCATATATTAATTCGTCTTTCCCTCCTTTCCTTCCTTCATTTTTTTAACTTTTTTTATCTTTGTATTATTGTATCCCTCATTATTTCGTCCTCCTCCTCCTCCTCCTCCTCCTCTCTTCTTCCCTAACTCTTTTTTCCTCCATATATTAATTCGTCTTTTCCTCCTTTCCTTCCTTCCTTTTTTTAACTTTTTTTATCTTTGTATTCTTGTATCCCTCATTATTTCGTCCTCCTCCTCCTCCTCCTCCTCCTCCTCCTCCTTTTCCTCCTCTCTTCTTCCCTTATTCTTTTTTCCTCCATATATTAATTCGTCTTTCTCTCCTTTCCTTCCTTTCTTTTTTTTACTTTTTTTATCTTTGTATTCTTGTATCCCTCATTATTTCGTCCTCCTCCTTTTCCTCCTCCTCCTTTTCTTCCTCCTCTCTTCTTCCCTTATTCTTTTTTCCTCCATATATTAATTCGTCTTTCTCTCCTTTCCTTCCTTCCTTTTTTTAACTTTTTTTATCTTTGTATTCTTGTATCCCTCATTATTTCGTCCTCCTCCTCCTCCTCCTCCTCCTCCTCCTTTTCCTCCCCTCTTCTTCCCTTATTCTTTTTTCCTCCATATATTAATTCGTCTTCCTCTCCTTTCCTTGCTTTCTTTTTTTTATTTTTTTTTATCTTTGTATTCTTGTATCCCTCATTATTTCGTCCTCCTCCTCCTCCTCCTTTTCCTCCTCTCTTCTTCCCTTATTCTTTTTTCCTCCATATATTAATTCGTCTTTCTCTCCTTTCCTTCCTTCATTTTTTTAACTTTTTTTTTATCTTTGAATTCTTGTATCCCTCATTATTTCGTCCTCCTCCTCCTCCTCCTCCTTTTCCTCCCCTCTTCTTCCCTTATTCTTATTTCCTCCATACATTCGTCTTTCCCTCCTTTCCTTCCTTCCTTTCTTCTTTTCTTTTTACTTTTTATCTTTGTGTTCTTGTATCCCTCATTATTTCGTCCTTCTCCTCCTCCTCCTTTTCCTCCCCTTTCCTTCCCTTACCCTCATTTCCTCCATACATTCGTCTTTCCTCTTTTCCTTCCTTCCATTTTTTTATTTACTTATTTATATATTTTTTGTATTCTTAATTATCTCCTCCTCCTCTTCCTCTTCCTTCTCCTTTCCTCTTCTTTCTTTGACCTTCATCTCCTCCCTACAATCGTCTTTCCTTCCTTTCTTTTCCTTACTTCGTTCCTTATCTTCACTTTTCTTATCTATGTATTCTTATATCCCTAGTTACCTCCTCTTCTTCCTCCTCCTCCTCCTCCTCCTCCTCTCTTCTTCCCTTCTCTCCCCTCACATCCACTCTCCATTCCCCTATCTGTCTTTCTCTCATTCCTTTTCCTTCCACCCATTAATTTCTTTCACATATAAATTTCAGCATATTCCAACCCTTCCCTTAACCTTCCACTAACCCTTCTTACTCCTTGCTTGCACATTTCTCTACTCCTCCTCCCTTGCCTCTCACTCCCACGAAACACCTTAAACAACGAGAACAGGAAACACAAACAAGATTATTAATACTGAGACAACACGTAACTTGGCAATGATGAGAGGGCGACGTCAACAGTCAGGTAATGAGTTAATCACAGGTGTAAGCAAGCACCGATGACATAACAGGTAAGAGAGTTAAGGCGATAACCTACATTAGAGAGTTTACGAGGAGCATGAAAGGCGAGGCTGTCAACACACGCTCCGGGGCGGGATAAGTTAATAATGAAGTGAAAGATAGTGAAGGTGAGTGACGTGGGAGCTTCAGGTGGGACAAAGAGAAGGTGATTATTATGATTCTGTAAGATTCATGATTCTATATTACTCCTTTTCTCTCTTACTCATTATTTGTCACACTCTTTTTTACAGCAGAGGAGTCAGTTCAAGGGCATAAATAAAAGAAACAAATATGAAAAAAAAAGCCCGCTACCCTCTGCTCCTAAAAAGAGTTAGAGGATTGGCCGAAAGATAGGTCAGTTTCGGGAGAAGAGGTGTCCTGATACACTTCTCTACGTCTTTCCCTTCCTAATCTTTCACTTTTTTAATCTTCGCATCTTTCCTTCATAAAATCGAGTTGCCTTTCTAATACTAAAATCTTCATAATCTTCCTTCTTGTTGTTGATTCTCCCTTACAATATAGACGCAGCTTAACATCCCTTCAGTAAATTTTCATAATCCTTCTTCATAAAATCGAGTTGCCTTTCTAATACTAAAATCTTCATAATCTTCCTTCTTGTTGTTGATTCTCCCTTACAATATAGACGCAGCTTAATATCCCTTCAGTAAATTTTCATAATCCTTCTTCATAAAATCGAGTTGCCTTTCTAATACTAAAATCTTCATAATCTTCCTTCTTGTTGTTGATTCTCCCTTACAATATAGACGCAGCTTAATATCCCTTCAGTAAATTTTCATAATCCGTCTTCATAAAATCGAGTTGCCTTCTTGGACGTAAAACTTTCTAATATCAAATTCAACCTTCATAACCTCCCTTCGTGTCGTTATTTCTACCATGCAAAATAGACACAGTTTAATTCATCTCTTGTAAGTAAATATGGATATCTTTCCTTCATTAAACTGACTCGCCTTGTGAACTTTGAACTTTCCAATATAAGAGTCAGTCTTAATTACCCCTCTTCATCTTATCGGGCTTCACGGAGGACATATTAATCAGTTGCTATCAATCATTATGTAAATCAAGCATGATAGCCACACACACACACACACACACACACACACACACACACGATGCTTCGAGAGTCGTCCCCACAGATTACCTTTCTTCCAATGTTATGATAAGCAGATGATGATGATGATGATGATGATGATGATGATGATGATGATGATGATGACCGGGGAGGGTGTTCGTTCGTGTGTGTGCATGGCTTTCTCTCATCCACTATCGCATCTTATTATGTGTGTGTGTGTGTGTGTGTGTGTGTGTGTGTGTGTGTGTGTGTGTGTGTGTGTGTGTGTGTGTGTGTGTGTGTGTGTGTGGAGGGGGGAAGGCGGTAATTGGTGACTTTTAATCTTTTTTTATATACAATTAAGGGCATGCTACAACCGCCATCAACTATTTTTTTAATTTTTTTACAGGTGTTAATGATATACCTGTCCTTATATCAATAGCACTATATCATTACCACTAATAATGCTAATACTACTTCTATTACTACTACTATTACTACTACTACTACTACTACTACTACTACAACAACTACTACTACTACTACTACTACTACTACTACTAATAATAATAATAATAATAATAATAATAATAATAATAATAATAATAATAATAATAATAATAATAATAATAATAATAATAATAATAATAATAATGATAACACGTATATACTCAGTAAGTCTGTCTGCTTCACGTATTATACATGAGCACACTCCAGTAAGGATAAATAAATAAATAAATAAGATATAACCGAACCATTAAGATACAAGTTCCCATCAAAGTTTAGTCATGTACAAAAAATCTACACTTTCTTTCGCTGATTAGGTTCACAATAGATAAGACTCACCTTTATCGATGTGACCTGAGGCTGGGAGAGGCGAAGCAATTAACTAATGTCTATAATGACCTTGATTAGGGCCGAGTGATTAAGATTGTGTGGCTGATGATGGCGTTGATTATTCATGAGGGTGTGACGACGCAAGTAAAGGTATAAAAAAATAGCACATGTGGTGAATAACTTATGTGGTATGTTGGGAAGTATTTATTTATTTATTTTTTTTTTTTTACGTAACTGGAAGGATGTGATGTGCAGCAAGTTGGTAAAAGATAAAGGTGAAGTTGAGAGCATATAAGCTATAGCTGCGCGTGGAGCCAGTGCTCATCTCCGTCCCTTTGATCCTTTGATTCTGTGGTGGGACTGCAACGTTACCATATTGTCGTACTCAGCCCCTTATATTTCCCGACTTCCTGCCCCAAAACTGTCTCCTGCCCCAATAACGAGATTCATTCATAATTATCGTTACAATAGTTAATTCCTGATGTTTCTTGCCAATAGTTATACGTCAGAAACCGGTAAATACTATGCTCTGAGTACGATAATCTGGCAACGGTGGGTGAGAGCCCATCAACCCGACATTGGGCCACCGTTGCCAGATTATCGTACTCAGCCGCGTAATTGTTTCTGGCCAATAACTGTTACCAAGAAGCACCAATAATTAACCATTTAAACGATAACCATATATGAAAGCAGTTATTTAGGTGATAGAAGCAGTTTTTGGGTCGGAAATCGGCAAACATAAGAGGCTGAGTACGACAATATGGCAACGTGGCGTGATGACAGGGCCAGTGTGACATCCGGGTTACCACAGTTTATCTTCCCCATTTTTCCGGTACCCATTTACTGACCAACCCGAAAGGAAGGATAAACAGCTGAGTGGGATGCACGTCGACTGCCCAGGGCGGGATTCGAACCCCCGCAGATTTGTATTTGAGACGCTAACGCCGCGGATGCTAATGAGAAATCAACAGTTGAGGTGACTATTTACTCCTCCAACTGCAATAATGAGCATCTGATTATTGTTATGGATAAACTAAGCATAAGGAGAGGCGTATATCCTGCCGTGGAATGATAGATGATGATGATGACGATGATGAGATGATAGACACTCCACGGTTGCCAGATTATCGTACTCAGAGCCGCGTATTTACCGGTTTCTGGCTCATAACTGTTGCCAAGAAACACCAATAATTAACCATTTTAACGATAACCATATATGAAGGTAGTTATTTGGGTGATGAAAGCAGTTTTGGGGTCGGAAATCGGCAAACATAAGAGGCAGAGTACGACAATCTGGCATGCATATGACACCCAACAGCAATGCCTCACTCTTATGTATTGTAAACTGTTTGTGACAAGTGCTGACATGTTTAATACTCGGTCTTTTTTATACATTTTGCTTTAGAATTTTCCCTCTGATAAGCTGTTGATGAGCGGCCGGGCAGGTGCGTAGCCAGGTAACAATCCCTTAGATAAGACCACCGTTGCCAGATTGTCGTACTCAGCGCATCATATTTACCGGTTTCGGACCAATATCTACTGCCAAGAAACACCAATATTTAACCATTCTAACGATAACTATATATGAAGCCAGTTATTGGGGTAGAGGAGACAGTTTTGGGGTCGGGAATAGCCGAACATAAGAACGAGTACAGCAATCTGATAACTTTGGGTAAGACTCGAGAATGCTCTTGCGTATGACTTCTGCCAAAATAGACTTGTGGGATACTACGCAGTGAAATAATACGGTCAAAGAGAAAAAGGAAGCATACAGAATTACAGATATGGCATAAAAAAATTAGTAAGTACACGACAGAACACAATATAACAAAATCCCTCACACACATACCAAAAAAAAAACCGGGAAAGGTAGATTGACGTACTTTAGAATCATTATCGCGCATCTGGTAACAAAGCCAGGTGACAACAACAAGAGGGAGAGAGAGAGAGAGAGTGCCAGAGTGCCAAGGAACACCTCTCGTTCATCATGTCGAAATATACGCCACAATACAGTGCTCTAGGGCGAGTGAACAACATGCAGGTAAGACTTAAGGTTCTCTGACACTAATAACACAGCTGGTAGAGGAATAACACAGGTAAAGGTTAATTAAAGGTACTTACCATTGGGGAATAACGTTAACAAAATTTAAAGTTCGTAAGGTCAGAAAGGATGTCAGGCGGGTTGTGATTTGCGTTTTTTTATGTTCATGGTACAGAAGAAAGGTCATATTACCATCAAGGTCTTAACGTCAGAAAGGATATTAAAGGTCAGAAAGGAGATCAGTCAGGTTGTGATATGTGTTTTTTAGGTTCATGGTACAGAAGAAAGGTCATATTACCATCAAGGTCATAAGGTCAGAAAGGATATTTAAGGTCAGGAAGGATATCAGTCGGGTTGTAATTTGTGTGTTTTTAGGTTCATGGTACAGAAGAAAGGTCATACTACCACCAGGGTCATATAACTACCCCTGGCAATGCTCAGAACTCCTAGGAAAGACTTAAATATGTGACAAAATCTAAAGTTCGTAAGGTCAGAAAGATCAGTCAGGTTGTAATTTGCGTTTTTTTTAGGTTCATGGTAAAGAAGGAAGGTCATACAGTACCTACTATCAAGGTCATAGAACTACCCCTGGCAATCCTCAGATCTCCTAGGAAAGACTTAAATATGACAAAATCTAAAGTTCATAAGGTCAGAAAGGATATCAGTCAAGTTGTAATTCACGTTTTTTCAGGTTCATGGTACAGAAGAAAGGTCATACTATCATCAAGGTCATAAAACTATCCCTGGCAATGCTCAGAACTCCTATAAATGTCTGTGAATATGACCCTTAGTTTTAAATGGTTCAGTGCCCCCTGCTTACCCTCGACTTCCTCCTGCTTCTGTAATTGGTTATGTAAAAATGATGTCAGAGTTATGCTTGTTCAGAATGACTTGGCAATGTTTGTAAGTTAGGTTTGGCTCTGGTGGATCAAATTTATGTTAGTAGCAGTGAATCTATGGCTAGGAAGACTGTCTCTGGTCATGTCTTTTATGTATTTTAAGTCAGCTAAGTGCATGTCAGGGTTCTCCTACTTCATAAAGACCTGCCAATTAATGTTAGATAGGTTAGGCTCTGGTGGATCAAATTTATATTGGTAGCAATGAATCTATGGCTAGGAAAACTGTCTCTGGTCATGTCTTTTATGTATTTCAAGTCAGCTAAGTGCATGTCAGGGTTTTCCTACTTCATAATGACCTACCAATTAATGTTAGATAGGTGAGGCTCTGGTAGATCTAATGCACATTGTTGGCAATGAATCTATGACTAGGAATACTGTCTTAGGTCATGTCTTTTATGTTAGATAAGTGCCACTAGTGAGCAAGAAAGGGTTATACATTCCATCACTATTTTCACCCTTGTTTTGATTGTTACACTTTTCCAACAGTTTTCCGAGAGGTTTGAAGGTTAGTAGAAGACATATATATGGCAACACAAGAATTCTTTGTAAGGTAGGAAGTGAGATCTGGGTGCACTGATATAACCAATATGAACCCAACAAAGAAGTGAAGCAGGGCCGTGTTCAAGATGAGAACCTGAGTCAGCAGGCAGGAAACACTCCCCACTGGGACTTCCCTGGTTATGCTTCACACCTTGGTCATGCAAGCCCACATTGTTACCAAGTTAATTACTCTTCTTAGCTTAAAAGGAAAAACAACAGCCCTTCCTTGTCAGTCTCATTAACTACACATCCTGCTTGAAATATCAGAATTGGGAAAATTACAGTCTGGTTTCCTCTTCCAGCAAGAATACCCAACTCAGAAGTGCAAGTATTTCTTTGCTGGCTTCATCACAGCCCTTCTCATCACTCTGATAAGTGGCACAGTGTTTCAGGTAAGACTTACAGCAGGCACTCTTCTGAATGTCTTTGTCACTACCATGTTTAAGCATTTAGCTATTAGTTCATCCACTGCAATATTTCTTTCACTTAGCATGAAACATCATTGCTAAACAATAATGTTGTGCTTTTCAATTCACTTGAAATTGGGTTCATTAATTTGTCTCATAACAAGAGTGAATACTGATGGCATTTGTACTGTACTTGTCTGTTTGCAGTGTTAAAAGAAACTTCCCAAGCTGTATGAACTGCCCAGATCTTGATTACAATAGCTTAACACATTAATTTTGAAGCTTAACTTTTCTTGATCAATAGTGACTGTAGCAAACACACTCTTTGCATTTGGACATGTTGACACACTTTAACAGCTATGCCTGTCTTCATGCTGCACTAACACCATCACTCCCTTCACAGCTGTGCCTCTACTCCTCCAACCCTGTGGTTGTATCATCTGGGGCAGCACGGCACACCTGGCCGGCCCCGCCCCCCCATGAAGAGGTGGCCAGAGTGGCGCGCTATGTGGTGCACATCTCAGGTAAGAACTTGTCCATTCACCCACACCTTGGAGGTTGAGGGTAGTGTTAGTTTGTGGTGATTTTGTAGTGCCAGCACTCTCATTCGTTGCCTCCCAGGGCGCCCTATATCACGTATGCATGCTAGCGTCCATCCTCTGTTTGCTTCCCAAAGGATACAGGGACTATTGTTTACCCAGTGTTTGTCTAGCCCAGCATCGCAAGTCCAGACAACACCTAAAGCACAGGAGTAACCCAGTTTTCTTGGCCTGTGAAATAATGTTATAATTGCATTTTTTTCAATGAGTATTTAGGAATCAGCTGTTCTCCATAATAAAAACTCTAAGAACAACTCCCACAACCAAAGCTAAAGACTGCAGGATGATGATAGTAATGCTGTCACTCTTAACAACAATGAAAAGTTCAGTGATATAACTTTGGTGTTGGTGTTCCCCCCAGACTGGGCCTCCATCTCCACCATCTCCACGGCGCCCCCCATCAAGGGCTACCCATTCGGCAACATAATCAGCATCAGCGACGGCCCGGTGACCAAGGCCACGGGCACCCCCTACGCCTACCTCACCCGCATGGACCTCAGCGGCAAGGACTTACTAGTGAGGATCAGCCCCCTAAGTTTTTTTATGAATATTAATGAAATGAAAATGAAAAATAGGAAAAGAAAAACGAGTCAACCTGGGATCACAACACTATCAAATGAGTGCTCCCTTACCTTTGCAGGATGATGCCCGCGCCACACTGTCACTGTCGGAGGCCCAGTCGGACTACTGTAGGAACCACGACTTTGACCCCGAGAACCCCCAGTGTGCCCGCGTCCTGTTGACTGGCACCATGCTGGAGGTGAGGCATTGGGCTGCGGCTCCTCATCTGTGTGGGAAAGAGTGAAAGGCTGTGTGTGAAAGTTGTTTATATTGAAGTTAATAATTGTTAGTAGGTGTCCAGAGCCAAAGGGGATCTGCACCAAAAGTGAGTTTAAAAATAATTAGTGTTAATGCTCCCCAACTTTGTTTTTATCATATTGTCACTTTATTTTGATCCCTCAGTACACCATCTAGAGTGAAACCAAATTGTCGAGCCCGTTTTGGGGTTGGCTCCCACGGGTTCTTTCCTCCCCTCTCCTTTGACACACAGTCCCAACACCTATATCTTCCTCACATATGTTAATTATGAGCAACACAGGAGAGGTACAAGTTGGTGTTGGAACTGTGTGGCAGAGCAGAGGGAAGGAAAGGACCCACGGGAGCCAACCCCAAAACGGACTCGACAATTTGGTTTCACTATAGTGCGGTGTTTGAATCAACTCAGCTATGAAGTCAGTTTGTGCGGGGCCCATTCAAAGAGTTCCCTCAGCCATAGCACTCCCAATTTTTATCTAATGTATACAGGATATTTGATACACAATTTCAAATAGTATGTAGATGGCATATGAGGGACAGTGATATATTGAGTGTGATCTGGCAGCACTGTGAGGAGGTTCAGGCCCCACTCTAACTAACTTCATATTTGTGTCGAACTATACATGGACGATTTTCCCTTGGCTGCCTATACTGTACAGCAGAGTAGGGTTATATGTGACATTATCCATAACTCAAAACCACAAAAATGGCATAAATATCCCTTTGGTTCTGACACTCCTGTTACTGTATCTTGGAACCTTGAAAATAATACGTTGACTTTCTTCCTATAAAAACATTTCCTTTCCAGGTGAAGAATGGAACGAGTGAAGCCGATTTTGCAAGAACGGCTCTCTTCTCAAGACACCCAGAAATGGAGTTTTGGCCTGCCGGTAAGCTATTTTTGGTCAAGATGCTTTACCAAAAATTTCTGTATATATATGCCGCTGAATTATAAACGTATAAGGCTATCATTGCTTTCTTCAGTTATTATGCAAATTGCTCACTTATGCTTTGAAGTGAAATATAGTTTAACCTTAGTCATTTGGAGGGTAACAAAAGTGAATGTTATTTTTCAGATTATAAGTTACAACATGGTTTTCATTGTATTTTTAGGAGTATAAAACCTCATTGGCGGGTCACTAATGGGTCTTTGTATGATTTTCTACCTGCCTACATATTTTCTTTGCTTCGTATTAAAGTGTAAGAATTTTTGCAGGTCACCACTGGCTGTTTATGAAGCTCAACATCACCCACATCTACGTTCTGGACTACTACGGGGGCGCCAACGAGGTGTCCGTTGATGAGTACTACAACACACACCTGTGAGGGCCACGCCACGCACCACCACGGTGACACCACTCACGCCAGATTTTATAAACATCGTAATAGCATTTGTTAACATTTACACGGCTAGTTTGGCTTTTTTTATTTCCACTTTTGGGACTGAGTTTAAGATATTTTCACAATCAAGTCAACATTACAAACTCAAGTCATAGAGAGTGATACGAAAACTCAAAAAGTCATATTATTAGTATTTATCAACAGTTATGTGGCTAGTTTGATTTTTTAATTACATTTTTGGGATAGAGTTAGTTAGAAGTGTTGGATTTTCATAGTTAAAATGACACTTCAAACATAAAAAATAGAAAATGATACAAAAGATCCACAAAACCAACTAAACACACCTTGAAAAACGGCTCCAAAAAGAAGAATCAGCTACGTTGTTTGTAAAGACTAATCCAACACCACAAACTCAGTCTCAAAAAGTGATACAAAAAAACCAACAAAACCAATTAACCTCACATTGAAAAACAGGTAAAAAAAAGACAGATCAGCCACATTATCATTACTAAACACTAACATGATGGCTAGAAAATCAGGCATCAGTGAAACATGTGGTATTTGTAGTTTCTTATGTCATGTTATTGGGGTGAAAAGCTCTGTTTACCTGTGTTGGCTTTGGGCTCAGGTAGTCTGGACATATATACTTTGCCTAATATGCTTTACCTGCCATAGAGGGCTTGGGACAGTTACAAGACATGAATTTGTGTATATTTTTGTATAGCGTGAAAGAAAGAGAGAGAAAGAAAAAGAATGAAAGATAAGGAAGAAAGAAAGAGTGAAAGAAGAGGAAGAAAGAAAGAATTAAAGAAAAGAAAGGGAATGAAAGAAAGAAAGAACAGAAGAAGAAAAGAGCAAATGAAAGACAGAAAAAGAATGAAAGAGAGAAAGAATTTGTCACCTTTTAAACTGTCAACATAAAAATATCCAGTTACTATTATAAGCTTCTATAGTCAATAATATACATGTGATAGCCATATATATTCCTTCTAAAGATCTTGTATGTTATTTCCTAGTTATTCCTGTAGCATAATCCAAGGTTGTGCAATGTGCATAGGTATTAAGGAAGAGTAGATCGTTTCATTCAATTATTAAAAGGTGTTCGGTAATGGTGTTAAGTTTCTGTGTACTTGTGAATACTTAACCCGGTAGCAGCGACGGGCCAAATTTATGGCTTTACCGTGTACCAGCGACGGGCCAAATTTTTGCCCTGATATAAACCCCAAAAAAATAGATGATGCATAAACTGATCACAAATGCATTGATATATATTATGAAATGGTTTGCGCGAGTGATGATTTTTTTCTCATTAATTTGCTTAGAGGGGCCTTTTAAGAAACACGATCCTCGCAGCTACCGGGTTAAGGTTGAGACGGAAAGACAAACACAGCAGAATTAGATGACCGATTGGAAAAAAAGTTAGAGGTTAAGACTGTCACTATGGCATGTCCTTAATATGATCTTCCGCCTAAGAGTGATTGAGGTGGCAAGGCTTTGTTTGTTTAGAAAGACAATGAATGGACGAGATAGACAGACAAACACAACAGCCAATAAGAAAGTAGAAAGAATAAGTCATAAAGGAAGTAAAAGCTGTATTAAACTGTGGTGTCTCCTTACTATGATCTTCCTTCCAAGTATATGTTGTGTTTTAATGTATTGAATTGGCAAGGGCCGTGTTTGTTCAGAGGCAATATGAGATAGACTTCAGAAGACTTGTATTAGTGTAGGAGTTTGGTTCCTAAATGACTGTATTGTTCCATCGTTTTAGGGAGGTTTCATATGGTCTTCCTCCTAAGTATTGTATTTTATTGTATTGAAATGCCAAGGTTGTTTAGAAAGGCAAAAAGCGGCTAACTTAAGAAGATTGGTATTAGTGTCGGAGTTTGGTTCCTAAATGGCTGTTTCCTTGAATCATTTTGGAAGGTTTCACAAATGATGAGATTATATATAAAGCAATATGAAGTTACGAGTTTATTAGTCAAACAGTGATAATGTGCCTTGTTATCTGTACACTTGAGATTATAAGAGCATTCGACAACCCAACGCACAAGATAAAGATGAATGGAAATACTTGTTCAGAATCTCATGGGTGTCAGCTGCTTCAGATAATTAACTATATTTTTACAGTCAGAACTATCTGATAACACCTTTACCAACTCGGGCCACTTTTCTCTTAGCACGGGGGCTTCGTGGTGCAGTGGGTAGCACACTCGGCTCACAACCGAGAGCCCGAATTCGATTCCCGGGCGGAGTGGAAAAATTTGGGCGGCTTTTCCGATACCCTACGCCCCTGTCCACTCGGCAGTGAATGGGTACCAAGTATTAATCGGGGGTTGTGTCCCGTCTCCTCTAGGCTAATTCCTTCCCCTCCTGTCTCTCTCCGGCATATGACCACAGATGTTGCGCCGACTAAACGAAACTTTCCAACTTCTCTTAGCATATTTCACATTTATTCCTGCCATTTCACTTATTTTCACACAACATTTAGCTGGTAATGATTGATTGGACTATAGGTTCATGGCGCAGCAACTACAGTGGTCATATGGCACCAAACATATCTGAGTTACTTAAAATCAGAAGTATAAAAAAACAAAAAATGCATTATAAAAATTCTAAAAACAAGATAAAACTAACCACTGTTGACAGCAAGCCTAGATGGTAATGATGGTGTTAAATCAGGTAAAATTTCTGTTCCACTATGAATATTAGACATTATAAAAGGGATTCACAGATATTGTAGGCAAGAACATAAACATAACTATTAGACAGCAACTTTCTTCTTCTTCCCCTTCTCCATTTTTAGGCCATCTTTACCCATTCTCGGGGTCAGATTTGCTATGATCCTCTGTCTAATGCTAATCTTTCCTCTATATCTAACAGTTCCAAGTCTTGTTGTACTGTTCCTCTCCATGTTCTCTTTTTTTTTCCAGCAAAGGAGACAGTTCAAGGGCATAAAAAAAACAATAATGAAAAAAAAAAAAGCCCACTACTTACTGTTTTGTTAGTCTGAGGAATCAATAAAGAGGAAAGACTAGATAACCTCACAGCACTTAACATCACCCAGCAACAAATATCCAAGAGTGTTTCCAAGAATATGTCAAGGTGGAACTTGTTGAATGCTCTCATAAATAGCCTCGTCCAAAAGCTCATTACCTGTATTACTAAAGATTTAATGCGTTTACAATATATATTTTTCAAACAAAATGCTCAGTGAGTTTGAGATTATCCTACAATTAACCCGTCCGCTGCGATTGGCACGGATTTGGCTTTCACTGGTATCCCGGTACCTAACATATATATATACTCCCAGGTCTATCTCTGCCTCTGTGGTGGATAGTGAAGTGTTTCCCATGTGGTATTGGTATGCTGGATATCCCCTCCCAAGGTGTATGACTTTACGTTTTTCTTCATTGAATTGTAGCAGCCACTTTTTGTTGCATTCCTGTAGCTTAAGTGATGTATTGAAGGAAATGTGCAGTCGAGGGGTTAATAAGTTTTGGACAGTATTTAGATTTACGCAACTTATCCATTATGGCCTGCAGAATGAGTTTAAATAATGCAGTAATCATCATCATCAGCTTCTGTTTAATGTTAGGTTTCCCTGTATTCTCGCATGAGGTTAGACGGTCATTGATAAGCTTAGGCCTCTCCAATGCCCGACGATACACTTCCAATTATTTCCGTTCTTTGCCTGATGATACGCTTCCAACTTTGGGAGCGTTGAGTAGCGGGCTTTTTTTTTTTCTCTCTGCACTCTTTTTGTTGCCCTTGAGCCGTCTCCTTTGCTGTAAAAAAATAAAAGAAATTCCGTCCCTTGCCTCACCCTCTCCAATGCCCAGTGCTGCCAAATCCTCTTCAGCACACTGCCTCCATGTCCTCCTTTGCCTGCCCCCCCCCCACACCCCCTCCCCTCTGCCCACCTCATTTCCACCACCCCCTGCCCACTCCTCAATCCCAAATCCCCCACCCCACCCACTCCTTGCCCTAACCCCCTCCCCACACTGTGCCTACTCCCTATACCCACCCCCCACTCCCTGCCCCCCAACCCCCTTTTTTTCTTATCAATATATTTAAATGGCTCCTTACCAGCAAGACTACGTAATGTGCTATTTTAAGCCCCCCTCCCACACATTTAACACCGGCTGCCATTGAGTCACAGGTATTGAAGAGAACGTGTGTCCTAGCTTACCTTGCCGCTGCACTGGGCTGAGAGACGATCACATACACTCAAACACACCGCAAACATATCCACACTCCCCCGCCGCCATTCGACTGAATTTGAATTTGGCGCCACACTCTTGCTCCTTGAGACCGTACCAGGTTATCGTACACTAAGCATCGTATATTTCCGACTTCTGACCTTTAACTATTGCCAGAAAATATCAGTTATTAACGATTTTAATGGTAGCTATAAATGAATCTCGTTGTTAGGGTGGAGGAAACAATTTTGGGGTCGGAAACCGGTAAATATGAGAGGCCGAGTACGACAGTCTGGCAACGTTGCTCCTTATAGGCCGCCCTCCCCTTCCCCCCACTCCCCCTTACCACAACTGTCCATGCATTGTACTACGCTATTATTTTCAACCTGTAAATTTCAAAGCCAAAAGAGTCCCAAGCACTTTTGATAGGCAACTTTTTCTTCTAATTCCTCTTTTTTATTAACACTACCGTACACACACATCATTATCCTATTCTAATTTCACTTCAGCACAATAGTAAATATCGATATCTTAATCACCTGTTACGTTTTTTTACGGTAAAGGACGCAGCTCAAGGAAAAATAGAAAAAAAGCCCGCTAATCACTTCCCCTATATAAAAATGTAGATTGGCGAAAAGAGAGATCAATTAGCACATGAACACACGAACTCTATATTTCCTCTATAATAAACGGCCATTATGAGAACAACAACCAATAAATAAATGAAATATTGTACACGTAATTTCTTGTATAGGTATAGCTACAGCAAATCACACTATATATTGCCTGGGGATCGGGATGACATACGTTCTTCCCTTATCCTATGGTGTGTAACTTTGCAACAATAAACCACCAATCAATCGATAAAATAAATCAAATAAGACTCCCCCTTTCCCCCCCAAGCAAAATAGCGTCGCGGTCTCCATGGCAACGCGTCCCCCAATGCCGGTTACCTGTCACACGCGTCCAGGAGACAGGTGTGGCGGCCAGGTGAGAGGCACACCTTCTAAAACACCTGTAACGCGTCAACGGCAGGGGTTTGAGGCAGAGGACCATTATAGGCCACATACTTATAACAAACACCTGTAACTCGTCAACTTCAAGTGTTTGTGCTAGCCCCTGAACATTCTATTACAAGCTCCTCATTAACGGCAGGTGTTTGTGTTAGAGGACCCCTAAACATTCTATTACAAGCACCTCATTAACGGCAGGTGTTGGTGTTAGAGGACCCCTAAACATTCTATTAACAAGCACCTCATTAACGGCAGGTGTTGGTGTTAGAGGACCCCTAAACATTCTATTAACAAGCACCTCATTAACGGCAAGTGTTTGTGCTAGCGAACCCCTAAACATTCTATAACAAGCACCTCATTAACGGCAGGTGTTTGTGCTAGTTAATCCCTAAACATTCTATAACAAGCACCTCATTAACGGCAAGTGTTTGTGTTAGAGGACCCCTAAACATTCTATTACAAGCACCTCATTAACGGTTGGTGCTTGTGTTAGAGGACCCACAAACATATCCTATAACGATCGCATGTAATTTATAAACGGCCAAACATCCTCATAGCAATCTGAAGAGGTGGAGGCCTATGTATATTTGCATAGGCCTACGTATGTTTGCGAATGACGTATAATATGGGGATATCTAGCCTACATATAGATAGATATAGATTGATAGATGTATTAGCATAACGATAGAATCAATAAATTTATACTTGTAGAGACGAGGTAGAGTTTTTAAACATGAAATTTACACCATTATTGCTTTGAAAAGTGTTATATATGTTTTTTTAAGTTATTGATATATGATTTAAGTGATGTTGCTATAGTCTGCGACAGAAAGGATTGTAGAGATTTAATGCAATATATCCGGTGGTATTAATTGCACCTGGCTTATTCACCGGTTATATAAGTATTTCCTATCCAATTAAAGTTAGCCATGACACCGTGAATCATCGATCTTTAGTTATATACTTAAGTCAAAAAACGAAAAATACAATGTGCTAAGTACGATATTTTTTTTACAACAAAGGAGACAGCTCAAGGGCACAAAAATAGGATACAATAATAATAAAAAAGCCCGCTACTCGCTGCTCCTAAAAAGAATCCAAAGAGGTGGCCGAAAGAGGGGTCTGATAACGTTGGTCTTACCTTCATTCTTGGCAGTCCTTGAAGCCTGGAGGTGAGGACAGGAGGTGAAGAAGAGCCACGCCATGTCAGACCTGCCGCTGCTGCCCGGGTACACGTTCTCCACGCCCGAGGTAAGAAGCAGGACTCGAAACCCGGACCGAACCCCATTGTTGCCAGATTGTCGTACTCAGACCATAGTATTTACCGGTATCTGACGCCTAACTATTGCCAAGAAACACCAGGAATTAACTATTTTAACGATAATTTTAAGTGAATCTCCTTATTGGGGTCCACGAGACAGTTTTTGGTTCGGAAGTCGGTAAATTTAAGATGCTGAGTAAGACAATCTGGCAACTTTGCCCCAACCAATCACAGTTGCCGACCAGCACCGTTGCCAGATTATCGTACTCAGAGCCTCGTATTTACCGGTTCCTGAGCCATAGCGATTGCCAAAAAGCACCAATAATTAACCATTTTAACGATAACTATATATAAAGACAGTTATTGGGGTCGAGGAGGCAGTTTTGGGGTAGGAAATCGGCAAACATAGGAGGCTGAGTACAATAATATGGCAACGTTGCCAAACAAGTCACCAACCAGCTTTAGGAACGCCAAAAACACCTATAATCAACGGTTTTAGTGAGGATTATAATTGAATATTGTCTTTTCGTGTAGATGCGAGAGAAAAGGGTCAGAAATCGGGAAATGTAATGCGCTGAGTAGGGTGATGTGTTCACGACCCGGACAGTAAAGTGAATAATATTCATAAAAAAAAAAGTTATTGAGCTACAGGAGAGATTTTGTGCTTAAAAGAAAGCTTAACTAATTCCCCATCTTATGCTATGAGTTTCATATCTGTAGATATCATAGTATTGGTTTTACAGCCGTTTTTAAAATCCAGAATTCTCTGTCCGGGTCGAGACCGCGTGTTCACGACCCGGACGGGGTTGTGGTCTCAACCCGGACGGATGTTTTGGTCCACCAAAAACACACTTACACCAATGTTTTATATTTTTTCTTACTAAGAACATCCAGAACATGACACTGAAAGGTGGAATAAAACAATTGGTAGCAAAATATCAATGTAATAAAAAAATATATATGATAAAAAAAAGGTAACTGAATTCCTTAAAACTACGCCTTTTTTCTTTCGTATGTTAATATATAGTATTAATATTGGTTTTAGGTTAAAATGAGAGTGATTGACAGAGTCATTTAAAAAAAAAAAATCCTTCTTATACCTCCGTGTTCTCGACTCGGACATCACGTGCACACTGTCCGAGTCGAGACCACGCACATCATTTTTTTAAAAAATTCGTAAAAAATATAAACAATTGGCCTAGGTTAAATATTTCAATTTGGAGAAGTAAACACTAATGGGGGGCACATATTAATGCTAAAAATAATTCACTTCCATCAATAAAACACTTCGAAAAATCACTCGATATTTAGCCGTGGCAAATACCCATTTCCAGCCTTTTCCATGGCTTTATCTCACATATGGTACATTATAGTTGTAAGAACTATGCAATCATTCACTTTTTAATTGGTTTTTCCAGTACACTTAATTTGCATGAATTGTCAAAAATTGTCCGAGTCGAGAACACGGCATAATTTTGTCTAGCGGGCACCCCAAACGAGTCCATTGTTGTTTAGGCACTCCGTATTATCACTGATTTTATGCCAATATGGCTATATTACATAACAAAACTTATCACAAGTTGATCACGCCTTATTCGTGGTCATGGCACAATATATCCTGATGCCGAAAATTAAGATCGCGACCTCTTAAAATCGAAATTCTTACCATGCTTACAAGCGGAGCGTCGGCGGGGAGGTTTGCAAATGGCGTCTAGTTAGGACCGCCCTCCCTCATACGTCATAGCTCTGACGTCATCCTAGGCTCGATCGTTCATTGGTTAATCAAGACTGTCCGGGTCGAGACCTTGTCCGGGTCGTGACCACACGACCCTAAACAAATATGTGGTTATCCTCCTTCCCCCTCTCTCTTCCCATTCTTCGGCATCCTCCCTTATTCCATTCCCTCTTTTCTCTTCTGCACTTATTGCCTGAGGGTTGGGCTGGCATGCTCCTCCCTTCTCCTTTAATTGTTGTTTACTTGCAACAATAAACTATCAATCAATCTATCTTATTCTTCCTCCTCCTCCTCTTCCCTTCATCCTTTTCCTCCTTCCTTTCTATTATCATCAGTTTTCTTCTTTCCTCCTTCCTTCTCCTCCATCATTCTCTCTTCCTGCCTTTCGTCCTTTTTCCATCTTAAAATTACGATGCTCGAAACCCGGACCGAAGCAAGAAACCGAATCACAATTACCAACCAGTTCGTCGTACTCAAAACTCTGATTCATCGGTTTTCAGACCCATAACTCTCGTATCCACACTAGTAACGATATTCCTTTAAAGTTATTGTTCAAACCGTGAATTATTGATGTTATTTTGTGATAGTTATGGTCTAGAAACCGGAAAACACTAAGATGTGATAAGTATGGTGATTTGGTAACACTGCCACCAACACCAAATAGTCAAATGAGATTCCACTTCACAACGACGAATTTCTAAGAGATTTAACCCGTAAAATAAAGGAAAGAACACATTTATATTGATACACTACAAGGGATATTCATTTTATGTGTGTGAGCTATCTTTGAAGTCGGTAGTTAGAGTATATAGTAGTAGACGTAGTAGTAGTAATAGTAGTAGTAGTAGTGATGGTGGTGGGGGTAACCTTTCGATCTACTTTTCATTCTACACACCGAATCTGCCTAAAAGAAAAGTGTTGAGAGATTCTAATGGGGACAGTATACCCGCATTCTCTTGATAGGGGCCTTCATTTCTTTAACAGCAGAGGCAGCGCCCTATCCGGCAAAGTTTGGGCTGGAGCAAGGGAGTGCCTCTTGTAGGACCTCCCCTGCAGCCCCTTCTGTCCGAGGCCGACCAGCAGGACCTTCTGAGGTGAGAGAGAGAGAGAGAGAGAGAGAGAGAGAGAGAGAGAGAGAGAGAGAGAGAGAGACTGTACATAGATAAATGGAAATAGATATAGATAGATTAGATAGATAGATAGAGAGAGAGAGAGAGAGAGAGAGAGAGAGAGAGAGAGAGAGAGAATGTACATAGATAAATGGAAATAGATATAGATAGATAGATAAGAGAGAGAGAGAGAGAGAGAGAGAGATAGACTGATAAATAGATAAGAGAGATGTACATAGATAAATGGAAAGAGAGAGAGAGAGAGAATGTACATAGATAAATGGAAATAGATATAGATAGATAGATAAGAGAGAGAGAGAGAGAGAGAGAGAGAGAGAGAGAGAGAGAGAGAGACTGATAAATAGATAAGAGAGATGTACATAGATAAATAGAAAGAGAGATGTACATAGATAAATGGAAAGAGAGAGAGAGAGAGAGAGAGAGAGAGAGAGAGAGAGAGAGTAAATAGATAAGAGAGATGTACATAGATAAATAGAAAGAGAGATGTACATAGATAAATGGAGAGAGAGAGAGAGAGAGAGAGAGAGAGAGAGAGAGATTGATAAATAGATAAGAGATGTACATAGATAAATGGAAGAGAGAGAGAGAGAGTCAGTGTTAATCACTCATTCTACTCTATAAGCTATGAGAATGCATACTAAGTAGTCTTTGAAATGAAGCTGCTGATGATATAAGAAAGGTAAAGAGCAAGAGTCATACATCACAGCATCCACTATAAATAAAATTCGCCTGCACCACCAACGGACTGGGGTCATTAAGAGAGCCTACTGGGGCTATAGGCATCATCTACAAAAAGTAATAATAATAACTGAAAATGGAGAAAATGGTACCACTAATACCTCATAAGCTCATAAATTAAAAGTTCACCTGGGCACCCTACATACCTGTCACTAATCAAGGTAGGCAGATATTACATAGAAAGGTGCAAAAGATGAGAGAGAAGAGAAGATGCAAGAGAAGATGGCGCCACTATAAACGCTTGCCTGCGCCATGACGGGCTGGGGGCGACTACCATCCAGGCCCCTCAAGCAAGCCTACCAGCACAATAGGCATAGACGTTAAAAAAAAAAAAAAAAAAAAAAAAAAAAAGTTAATCAGTAAATCTAATTCACACTTTTTATTAACCAAACCTGCCTGCCTCAATCACTGTCAGGTATGCATGTGGCACAGGTGAGCAACAAAAATCAATCCATCAACTGTCGATTATCATGATTTCCAGGGAGGAGAGAAGACTACAGTTCGCATCCCGCCCCCGCCGTGCCTCCACACCCCCAAAGTTCCTGCCGGAGTGGGCGGTGTTGGACAAGAAGGTGACACATGGGAACTCCTCAAACCTCCTCCTACTCCTACTACTCCTCCTTCGACCAGCAGGATACCAAGGCCAGCTGACAACGTGACAGGCACACTCACACAGCCATGAGTTAAAGAACATAAAGCATTGCCTTCTGCTTATGTCGTCAGCTTGCTAAGACTTTACGTTCACACAAGTTTGCTGTAGATGGCTCTTTGCCTCATCGAAGTACCCAATAGGATGCAGTAGTGGGGTTGGGTAGCTTAGTCTCTCGGCCGCCACTTTGCAGGTACATAAAGAAATAGTTGAATACCAAGTGACAAGAGGCTCACAGCTTTTAGTACTGTCAAAAGGCTTCTATATAGGGTATGTGGATATTGCTTAAACCTGGATCACCATAAGAATAACACTGATTCACAAAAAAAGGTGGTTCCTAATGCAATATCAAATGACAGGAGGCACACAGCTTTTAGTACTGTCAGTAGGCTTGTATGTAAGTTGTGAGAGTAATGCCTAAAGCTGGATTACTGTAAAAATGTTTGAAAGGCGATACTGAAGCATACACGGATTTACAAAGAAAGGGGTTTTTAGTGCACTGCCAAATGACAGGAGGTACACAGCTTTTAGTACTGTCAAAAGGCTTCTAGATAGGGTGTGTGGGTAATGCTTAGATTTTTTTTTTTTTTTTTTTTTTACATGTTTCTGCCTGTGGCACCGTAGGCTTTCTTGGTGGGGCCTGATGATCAGCCCCAGTCAATTGTGGCACAGGCAAGTGTTTATAGTGGCACCATCTGGCTTGGTTCATGCTGCCCCCCCACAGCTCATCATTGACCCTCTCTCTTAGAGAGAAAATCTAGAGTTCGGATTGAATAGTGGTCTTCTGGACAGTATGTGCATAGTCTTAGGCCACTCGGCGGTGACTGAAAAATCCTGGCTTATGGCAGCGGGCAGGGCATGAAACCACGTCGTTCTGGGCACAGCGCAATCATGCTGTCCACTCAGCCACTACCTACCTGGATTGCCTAGATTGCCATAATAAAATCTGAATGATACTTATTTACAAAATAGGTGGTCCATAATGCAGTATCAAATAATAGGAAACACGAAGCTTTTAGTACCATCAATAAGCTTGTAGAAAGGGTGCGGGGGTGTTGCTTTTACAAAACTGGGTCATCATCTATGAAAAGTTTGAAGAACGATGGACTGACTCACAAGAAGTGATTCAGGCCAGACAACAAAAGGCACAGCTTTTAGTACTGTCCATAGACCTATAAAGGGATTGTGTAAGTACATAATGCTGGAGGAAGGCTGGAAACACAACACCAACGTTTCTCTATTCTTTGCTTCTTACAACACACACACACACACAGGTCAGTCTTAGCCGCAGGTCAATGTCTGCACTTTTATTTTAGACCACGCGTGTGTGTGTTCCTCCCTTGATCCTCTCAAGTTCCAACAATTCGGAAACTACCAAGTCCTTTACGGGAAAAGGAGTGTCGGAGGACCGCATAGTTAGATCGTTGTTGTGGTGTTCGGTTAACATTTTCAGACTACTCATTAAACACGGTCCCATTTGCCCCGTGTTAGCCTAGAGGCAAATAAACCTAAATAATTCATTTTTTAATAATAAAAAACACCACTTAAACATAAACACCTTATAGTTCTCCGTTTTTTTTTTTTTTTTTTTTTTTTTTTCAGAACTAGCATCTCTTGTGTTTAACTTTCTTGCTGTTCTCTTCTTATGAAACAGACATCTTATTCACCTTGTTTTTCCTTCATGTGAGGATTATCATAAACAAGTGTGTGTGTGTGTGTGTGCGTATGTGTGTGTGTTAGTTGCAGTATACAGGGCCTAAACTACACTCCTAAGGTCCCGTCTCCATGCCTATAATTGTCCACTCTTTCCTTAAACTGTTTGACTCTCTTTACCATCACATCTTCCCTTAACCCGGTAGCAGCGGGGATCATGTTTCTTAAAGGGCCCTCTAAGCGAGAAAAATGGGGAAAAATCATCACTCACACAATCCATTTCATAATATATATCAAAACATTTCTGATCAGTTTGTGTATCATCAATTTTCGGGGGTTTAAATCATGGTACAAGTTTGGCCCGTCGCTGCTACACGATAAAGCCACAAATTTGGTCCATCGCTGCTACTGGGTTAATCCATTTCAGGCATCAATCACTCTATACGGAAAACTGAATCTCTCAACATTATTTAATCACCTTCCTTTCATTGTGTGTATGTGTGCGTGTGTGTCACTTTTAACATCTTGAACTACGTATTTTATTTTTATTTTTATGACGCTATATATTCCGATTAACAGACTAAACTCTACACCACATTTTCAGGTGCTGCGGTTCAAGGGGTATTTCACTGAGCAGGTGGAGGGCGGGCGGCAGGTGTGTTGTGTGCGGCCTGTCATCATCTACTATTACCTGGTGGATGACGCAATAGCCGTCACGGAGCCCCGGACACCTGTGAGCCTCAGCTGTGACATCCTCATAACCTTCACACACCTTTACTTCTGCTCCTCACATATATCAATCTGTTCTTAGTCATGCTTTCTGAAGTCATATGTATTACTGACTTATACAATAGCTGTCATGTAGCCTCGGACATCTGTGAGCTTCCCTTGTGACATTCTCATAACCTTCACACACCTTTACTACTGCTCCTCACATATCTGTCAGTGTGTTCTTATAAGTCATATGTATGCTGTCACGTAGCCCCGGACATCTGTGAGCTTCCCTTGTGACATCCTCATAACCCCCTTGTGACATCCTCATAACCCTGACACACACTTTTACTTCTGCTTATTGTATATTGGTCACCTCCTCTCTCAATATGTTCTTATTACATAGTCTTTTGTAATGCAACTTTTTACTACTGCAAGGGGTGTTAGAATACATGAATCTTGAAAATGGAAAAAGTTACATACACATTCACCCTTACAAAACAAAATCAAAACCACATAGTCTTTTGTGATGCAACTTTTTACTACTGCAAGGGGTGTTTGAATACATGAATCTTGAAAATGGAAAAAGTTACATACAAATTCACCCTTACACAAACAAAATCAAAACCACATAGTCTTTTGTAATGCAACTTTTTACTACTGCAAGGAGTGTTAGAATGCATGAATCAAGAAAATGGAAAAATAAAAGGCAAGTGGAACAGTGAAATAAGTTACCTACACCCTTACACAAACAAAATCAAAACCACATAGTCTTTTGTAATGCAACTTTTTACTACTGCTATAGATGTCATATGAAATAAATCTTGAATATGAAAAAAAAAAAAAAAAATTGGGAAGTAGAAGACAGTGAATTAAGAAAGTTACATATTCACCTTTACACAAACAAAACTAAAACCACATACCTCTACATCTTTTTACCTTTTCATGTCTCTCCTCTTTACAATCTCATTTTTATTTTCTCCTTAGAACTCGGGCTGGATCAGGGTGCGCCAGCTGAGCCAGCAGTGCCTCACCCGGACGGGCTTCTGGCACTGGGCGCACCTCAACCTGGGCGAGACACTGAACCTCTCGGCCGCCACTCGTCATCTCGACTACGACCCCTTCACTAAAAGTACTGCCTGAGGGATGGGAAGAAAATGGATTATTATATTTCTACTACCTTGACCTAATCTATTTTTTTCTTAGGTGTTCCACTGATGCAAAATAAAAATAAACTGTAACCTAACTTGTGCAACCCTCAGGAGTACTTGCTGAGTGAGGGACAGAGCTGGGCAAGCCCTGTCCCAATCCTCCTGATCCCTACACCCTCATACAGTCCAGAGCCGAGGCCCCACGAACCTCCGACCTGCGGCCACACTCAGCTCCCCAGATACCCCCCCAGCTGAGAGGCATCCTGCTCAAGTAAGTGAATAAGCTATAAATTTTTGAAACTCAAATTCCCATAACAGCCAGTCAAACGAAGTCAAATTTCACCCACTTTGCAAGGTTTGACGTCATGGTGGAGGAGATGGAGAACAGCAAGTCCACCGCCAACCCCGCCGTGCTGCTGTACCGGCCGCAGGACCTTACCGTGGAGCTCCGGCAGCCGTCATACTTCGACCACACGGAGATCAGGAAGTTCAGCCCCGTTATCCTTCGGGCCATCAGAGTGCCACTGCATGACTCTGGAGGTGAGGTGAAGCTGGGAGGAGTCAGAGGCCGCGGTCCGTTATGTGAAGTAAAAATATAATGTCCTGTAGCCCCATTGCACATGACTTTCTCTATAGCTCACCTTTATGCTATCCAAATCCGTTATGCAAGAGTTAATCAAGACACCTCGCCACCCGAAATTGACCTCTCTTTTGGTCACTCTATACTTTTGTCTGTTGTGGGAGCGGTGAGTAGCGGGCTTTTTTTTCTACACTTTTTGTTGCCCTTGAGCCATTTCCTTTGTTATAAAAAAAAAAAAAAAATAAATAAAATCTTTCTTTCATCGCTCTCGCTGGTAAACTCTGAAACAGCCTCCCTTCCTCTATTTTCCTCCTGCCTAAGACTTGAACACTATTGAGGGGAGTATCAATTAAGACACCTCTCCATCTCTCTTTTGGCCACTCTTTCCTCTCTGCTTTTTGTTTTTGTACTTGAGTTGTTTCCTCTATTGTAAAAAGAAAAAAAAAAGAATAGAAGTTACTTGATCTCATTCTGTGGCACAATATTACTAAAGATATTAGCTATTGTTTGTCCAAATATTCTTTCAACAATATTGTTCTGCAGCATGGGAAGACAGACGTCGCAACTATTTATTTATTTTATGTAATAGTTTTTATGTTCATGTTTAAATGCTCAATGCTCATAACTTCATCAAGGTAACAATGTAGAAGAGCAGAGAAGAAGAAGAAGGTATTTTAGATCTCCTGGCAGCTAAAATATATAAATGAACTTGGTGACTGACTGTACTCTTGGTGAGGGTATAAATCATTTCAGGTTCCTTTGTCAACATCGGGAGGAGGTGGCCAGGGGTGAGTGGCTGCTGCCTGGCCACCTGATTCCTCCGGCCACTGTGACCATCTTTGGCAGAAGGTGAGTGACTGCTGTGATGAGTAACTCTGAA